>NC_081547.1:23975049-24003728 GCF_901000735.1 Corylus avellana
GAAGAATTCGACGGAGCAGGGGAAGAAGGTGGTGGTGGTGAGGTGACAGAGGAAGTTGGTAAATTCGCACAGGAGAGGAGGGAGGGGTTGTGGAGTCCATCTTCCTATGGATCTTTCCTAACAACGACAATGCACTACTACAGTTCCATTGTCATATTTGAATGATTAGAGTAATCACAAACATCCAAACCTCCAATTTTTCCTCAAAACAATACATAATTACAGAGCACAATCCAATGCCAAAAAAGGTCTTCCCCAAACCAAACAAAGTAAAAAACACTCAAATTTTCTCAGTATTGACAACCCCAGAAAAAACGCAATTCCATCAAACCAGGCGCTACCAATCTACCAGAATCCCTTTTTTAGATGTGCAATTTTGATGTAATTCCCTTTCTGAGAAGGGCTATTGAAATTGGGCTCCTGAGTCTTGTGTATGAGAATCCAACATCTTAAGGGACAATGTTATGCATGCCTCTGCTAATGTGTTTTAGCCGTCTTAAACAAGTTGGAATCTTTTGACGCCTGTAGAATTTTTTTAAACCTTTCTGATGCTTGCTGTAATTCTCCTTGAAGGCAAGAGGGAAACAATGATCACATTGACTTGGGTAAACGTTAGCTTGGCTCTGAGGGAAACAACCAGATTCTCCAAACGTTGACATCTGACAAGCTGAAAAAATCCCATATACCAGAAATAAAAAGAAAAAAAAAAAGACTAAGCAAAACCCATTCATAAAATCCTTCTACCAACAAAACCCAGAGCAAGAAACCAAAAACTTTGAGCAATGATCAGATCGACAACAGTCTCCTTTTCTCCCTTTGGTAATTGCAGTAGAGACCCTGAAATTGTAAAGATAAAAGACCATCAAGATATAATAACAAGAACCAGCAGTAAAATTCTCTTTTTCTTGTTCTTCAACTTGAAAAATCAATTTGAAGGCAAGAAGTCACCAACTGGAAATCTAACTGAGAAATCAATTGTTCTCCAACAACTGGAGAAGGCACCACCGAAGCCAAACCACCGTTGATGTTGCCGGAGAGATTCGAGAGCTGGGGTGTGTTCGCCGGGGTTGAGGAAAGAAGTCGTGAGTTGACAAAAGATTAATTTTTTAATTTTTTTATTTTTAGATTTAAATTTTAAAATTAAATTAATAAAAAAAAATTAATATTTTAATAAGGTGAAACGGTGCGTTTTGAATTTGACTAACGGCTGTTAAAAAATTTTGACGGCATGGATTTTATTGTCATTTCCATTAACCCAAGGAGTAAATTTTCGAAAAAAAAAACCCAGGGAGTTTTTAAAAAAGGCGCGTTTACCTAAGGATTTTATATACAATTTCCCTTAAATCAAAAGTGAATTGATAAAATCAAAGTTTGATGCTACTACGCTTGCAAATTGCTAGCGTCATCCATGGAAAAAAAATTTCTGTCCAAATTGGTGGCTTGACTTTCAACGTAAACGTCAACATTGTCGACATAAAGGTTCCAAGCAGCTACAGCACTGCTAGCTAGTCGTTGGGAGAAACATACGCTTCCCCACTCGACCAACTATGATAATTCCAAAAAGGAAACCTTCGTACATGCCCTGCCACAATAAAAAAAAAAAAATGTAGCTCCGTGAATTTTCTTTTGGATAAGATTATATGACAGCCCAGCCTTGCCTCAATTTCTCTGCAATAATTGATTCGAGTTAATATCATTCTAGATGAAGCATTTATTAATTTCCTGCATATTTTTCAACCCTTTCTCTTTCTTTCTTTTTTTTTCAACCCTTCTTTCCTATACACACAACCAGTCAACTTCGAAGTCGTTTTTTTGTGTCTATATATTGAGTGTTAGTCCCCTCACACCTCTACTAACTCCATACACACAGAGATAGAGAGAGATGGTGGTTGCCGGACCAGTTAACGGTGGGTTGGCAAACATGAAGAGCTTCCCCCTTCATCTCCTCAATGGGCGGTGGTTCATGATTTTCGCCTCATTTCTCATCATGTCCGCCGCCGGAGCAACCTACATGTTCAGTCTCTACTCCGGCGACATCAAATTGGTGTTGGGGTACGACCAAAGCACCCTCAACCTGCTCAGCTTCTTCAAGGACTTGGGCGCCAACGTTGGCGTCCTCTCCGGCCTAATCAACGAGGTCACGCCGCCGTGGGTGGTGCTATCAATTGGAGCAGTCCTCAACTTTTTCGGCTACTTCATGATGTGGCTGGCTGTGACCAAGAGAATTGCGAAGCCCCAAGTTTGGCACATGTGCTTGTACATTTGTATTGGGGCGAACTCGCAGTCTTTTGCCAACACCGGCTCACTTGTTCCCTGCGTAAAAAACTTCCCCGAAAGTCGCGGCGCTGTGTTGGGGATTCTGAAGGGATATGTGGGGCTTAGCGGCGCTATAATCACGCAATTGTATTATGCTCTCTATGGTGATGACCCAAAGTCCCTGATTTTGCTAATTGGGTGGCTACCGTCGGCGATATCTTTAACTTTTCTCCGAACTATTCGGTACATGAAGGTCATTCGGCAGCGGAACGAGCTCAAAGTTTTCTACAATTTCCTCTATATTTCACTTG
This sequence comes from Corylus avellana, assembly GCF_901000735.1. Taxonomy (NCBI): domain Eukaryota; kingdom Viridiplantae; phylum Streptophyta; class Magnoliopsida; order Fagales; family Betulaceae; genus Corylus; species Corylus avellana. The sequence continues at coordinate 23,977,617 of NC_081547.1, forward strand.
CGCTTGCTGGGTTTTTGATGGTTATGATTATAGTACAAAATAAGGCGGAGTTCACTCGGGGTGAGTACGATGGGAGCGCCGCCGCGGTGGTTATCTTGCTCTTTCTCCCGCTTGGTGTTGTTATTGTGGAAGAGTACAAACTTTGGAAGAGCAAGAATCTAGAGCTGATTTCTCCAGCTCCGGTGCCGCCCTTGAAAATAATCACTGAAGCAGCTCCATCTCTACCAGCACCAAATTCAGCCACGGAAACAAGCAGAGAATTAAAGCAACCTTCTTGCTGGAAAACCGCCTTCAGCCCACCGGACAGAGGAGATGACTACACCATACTCCAAGCACTTTTCAGCTTGGACATGTTGATTCTTTTCATGTCAGCAATTTGTGGTGTTGGGGGAACTTTAACCGCCATAGACAATTTGCGACAGATTGGATCTTCCTATGGATACCCAAAGAAAAGTGTAGGCACATTTGTGTCTCTTGTAAGCATTTGGAATTATCTAGGAAGGGTAGTGTCGGGATTTGCCTCGGAAATTGTACTTAAAAAGTACAAATTCCCTCGCACCCTCATCCTCACTCTCACCCTCCTATTATCGTGCGCCGGCCATCTCCTCATCGCGTTTAACGTCCCCAACGGACTTTATGTCGCGTCGGCTATTATCGGATTTTGTTTCGGCGCACAATGGCCGTTACTCTTTGCAATAATTTCGGAGCTTTTCGGCCTAAAGTACTACTCCACTTTGTACAATTTCGGGTCCGTGGCCAGCCCTATTGGCCTTTATTTGCTCAACGTGAAGGTCACTGGAAATTTATATGATAAAGAGGCTGAGAAGCAAATGGCGGCGTTGGGGCTCAAAAGGGAGGATGGGAAGTCGTTGAATTGTGTTGGGGGAGATTGCTTCAGATTGTCTTTCATTATAATTACTGTGGTGACATTGTTTGGCGCACTTTTTTCCATCATTTTGGTGCTCCGGACAAGGAAGTTCTATAAGAGTGACATTTATGAGAAGTTCCGGGAGCAGGCTAAGGAGGCTGAGACGGAGATGGCGGCGGCCGGAAATGGCGCCGGACCGTCGGATGCCAAGGTGGCTAGAGTTGGCAATATTGAGGATACGGTTGAGAGAAAGCAAACGAAATTGCATGATTGATAGATTTATAGGTAGAAATGACACTGTAAAATGAGATAACGAAGTGGACACATATATTTGACCTGTAAAGAAAATTTCGTATAATAGAAGAATTTTCTTTGGGTTTGTTGTTATTTTATATTTCCTATAAATTTTACATTTTCTTTAAATATATAGTAATGAGGCCTTTTTATTCTAATTGGAATTTTCTTATGGGCCAGCTTGACAGCATCGTAGGCAAAGAGAGATAAAGACACAAGAACTAACCCCTCAATTTCCAACCACATCTTACAGCTCAAATTGATAATTGGGGGCAAAATAATAATAAAAAAGAAAAAAGAAAAAAGAAAAAGGAGTTTTTGCAATTGTTTTGTCATTTATCTTTCCATTAACATCGAAATTGTCTCCTAGCTTTTTGGTTCTTTGTACGCGATGCATTGCGAAGGGGAAAGTTTCCAAATTTTGTCTTTGTTTTTTATATGATTCTTTTGTTGGTGATAAAATTGAGAGGTCTCACACTTTATCCGCATTGGATTTTCTTCATTTTCATTTTGAACTTTCGATAATTAGGCCTTCAATTTTAAAAGGTTTATTAAATTGCACCTTCTATAAAATGCACTTGAGTATATATAGCAATTAATGCCAATAGAGGGTATATGTGGGATTATCCTACCTACTTATGTGACCGGAAGAATAGGATCATTTTCAGTTCATTTTGGATTGGAGAATATCTAGTTAATGGTTAAAGTGATCCTGAGGCTATAAATGGGACATCTATCCCATTAATAATATATATATATATACAAAATTATAAAAAATTAAGGGGTGGTTGGCCACCCATTGGGGGTGGCCGGACTACCCTAGTTGGGGCTAGGGGTGGCTTCAGCCACCCCATGGCCCTTGGGATGATCCAGCCAACCCCAAGGGCCAGATCTAAAAAAAAAAAAAATTCATTTGGCCCTTGGGGGTGGTCTGGCCACCCTCGGCTGGTCGTTGTGGTGGCTCTCAAGCTACCCCTAGCTAAAATGGGGTGGTCCGGCCACCCCCTATGGCCAAGATGGGGTGGCCAGCTATCATTTTTTTTATTATTTTTTTTAATCTAAAATATTATTTTTTATTATTATTTTTTTATAGTGGAACATGTGTCCTATTTGTGGCCTGAATATTCTTTAATCTATTATGAACTGAAGAGGGTCATATTCCATGATGTGGGGATCGACAAATGGTTGGCTTATTTATTTCAAATCGTCTTTGCATCTACTCTTGTCCTTCTCCCGACCTTCTCCATCTACTCTTTCGGTTGATATCTAATAAATGGCAAACTTAACTCGATTTAGCCCAAATGTTTAGTAGAATTCTTGGACCAAGGCTCAATTCAAGAATCCAACTTAGTTTCTGACACATAAATTTCGTTACTTAAGCAGAGTAGTCAAATCTCTCATAGTAGCCCAATTTTGTCTCTAGCAGAATAGCCGAATAGGTAAAATAAATTTTTTTTTTCCTCCTTCTTCTAGTATGAACAATAGATCAACTTTTCTTATCCTCAAAGGGTACCAGAATTGACTGATAAAGACTACATCTTATAAATCGGAAGTTACTAGTTTTCATCCGCTCTTACGCTGCTATGTAACGACCCAAATTTTAAATAGAGTAATTTGTAGGCCTAGCCCAGATACATGGACTTACAGATGTGCATGCCCATTAGTGTGAGTGAATATCTTAGTTAAATGGATCAAAACACTCCTAAAGCATAAAATAAATATTTTTAAATATTTTGATTTTAAAGTTTTATCTCGATGATGTGATTGGTTTAATGAATTAATTAGCAACATTTAATACTAAAGAACCTATGGATTGAATCTCCATAAAACAAAAGTATATTTTGGTACAAATATTACCTATTTCCTTAAAAGGATATATTTAAAAAAAAAATTAAAATCCTGGTTCTTAAAGCCCTGGCCTAGCCGCCCATTAGATTCAATATCTCTCTCCGATTTCTTTCAAAAAATTCAAATCTATTTCGAAAAAGGAAAGAAATGTTACATGCCCCTTATTCTATATTACTCCATGCAATAAGCTAGTCTCGTGGTTAAAGAAAATAAAAGAAAAATCAAATCGACATTCATTTAGCATATGCATTGACTCAACGAGGTAACATTTTTTTAGAGCATCAAAATCTACTAGAGGTGGAAATATGGATGGGATGCGGTTATTAGCAAAATCCGCATTTGCATAATGTGGTTATCACTTTTAGGTATTTATTCGTATCGGAAAAGGATCTTCTCCATTTCAAATCTTCTCTATTTTCTTAATTTAGTGCATTTTGAAGGGTAGTGTTGTCCAAATTTTTTAATAATAGTAGTGCATTAAATGCACTACCCTTCAAAATGCACTAAATGGAAGAAATAGAGAGGATCCTTTTTTTTTTTTTTTTTGAAGTAGGAATACTTTCTCATTCATATAAAGCTTACGAGGATGGAGTGGAATACTCCATCCTAACGATATCAGTGATACAATCAGGAATAGTAAAAAACCACTGAGTAGTTACATTATTCTTTATAGCCATTTTCGATAGAGTATGCGCCACTTTATTTCTATCTCGACAAATAAAAGACATCCGCCAGCAGGGGATCGCTTTAAGCTCAACCTTTATATCCTCCAGTAACATTCCTATTTGGCTCCAGTCCTCCTTTGAAGAATTTATTCCATCAACTACAATCTTCGAGTCACCTTCAAAGTGGATCCTTTGAAAGCCCAGAGATTTGCACAGATATAGTTATTGTGGTTATTAATTAAATATAGTTATTATCCACTATCCTTGTATGAGATATTGAGTGATTTGGGATTAAGATCCCCGGCAATAGTGGGAAAATTGCCCACCAATTTTTTTTGAAATCCTGACCATCCATTTTCATCCAACAACTACCCCCATGGCCCCAGGGGTGGTTCAGCCACCCCATATTTTTTAATAGTTATTTTTATTTATTATTATTTAACTTTATATTTATTTTTTAAAAAATAATAATATTTTATTATTTTATATTAAGTGAGATATGTGGTAGAATGATGACTATTAGATGAAAATGGATGGTCAGAATTTCAAAAAAAATTGGTGGGCAATTTTCCCACTATTGCCAAGGATCTCAATCCAGTGATTTGAGCCTTGAAATTACAATTCTTACTTCTAGTAAATATAAAAAGACATTATCTATAGTTGAACACAACTATTCAATTCACACTTGCTAATCAGTTTGCCATAAATTAGAAATCTAGCAAACATTTAAAAAAAAAAAATGATTAAGTCTAAATGTAGCTAATCATTTTACCATAAATAAGACGTTTTGAGTAGCTAAATTAGCTTTTGCTGCTAGAGATGCTCTTAGTCTTAGGTGGTGCATAGGGTAACACAGATTTATCCAATACTCTTGATAGACAAATCGGTAGTTTTAACCATTTTGTACTAAATTCATGGTGGGATATTATCTTATGTATGATAGGAAGAGTACCCAAATATAGAAAGGCCTAGAGGTCCAGTAAAGGGCCCGTCAGCTCGAAGGCAGTGTTAGCCATTCTTCTCGTGACAAATCCTATATGGAATGGCATTCACCTATTTATTAACTTGCCAATCTAAGATTTACGCCATAAGGAAAGAAGCGGCGATACTAGTGGAAATTTCACTTATTTCCCTAAAAATATTACTCAATTTACAATATCGTTCCTAAATTTTTAAAAAAGTAATGTCCTCCTCACAAACTACCAAGCCCTTTCACTTAACCCTTTTTTTTTTTTTTTTTTTTTCATTAAATCCAACGGAAAATGGATCACATGCGATACACATGACCCAAAATTATAATAATACCCATTCATATAAAAAAAATTTAAAAACAAAAAACAAAAAGTAGATGTTGTGGGTAATTAGTGCCATGGCTAGTCCTTTTTTTTTTTTTTTTTTTTTTAATCCAAGGGCATAATTGTATTTTCACACATCCCATAGGGGATATAATAGACATTTTATGCGTTTGCTGTCCAAATTAATAGAAAATCGTAACGACGGGGACTAGGTGAAAGGGCTTGGTAGTCTGTGAGGGATATTGCAAATTAAGCGGTACGTAGTTTGAGGAGATAAGTATGGTTTTCGCATAAGAGTAAGGCCAGTGGCGGAGCCAGGATTTCAAGTCAGAGGGGGCAAAATTAAAAAAAATCAAATTGAACAAAAATTGAATAAAATTTTTAAAGAATATAACTTCTCTTTCTTTTCTTCAATTTTCAAACACTTCAATTACAAACAAGTCTCCTCCGACTTAATATGAGCTCGTTTAGAACTTGATTTGAACTTAATGGAATTATTATTGCTCTCCATAATGTTAGGTAACTACAATTATATATTTTATACAATTAAAATATGTAACAAAAGCTATATATATTCATAAACTATTAATTTAAAACACCAATCCAAATATAAAAGTTTAATCAATGTAAAAGTTTGATTACATACCTCTCAAGCTCTTAAAAAAATAGCTAACAATTGATTTGAATTATTGAATGCTTAAAGTTATAAGAAGAAATCGTAAATCACAATTTGTTGAATTGTTGAACGGCTTCTGAAGAATGACAATTGACGAAACAATTGCAAATCCATGTTTTAAAAATTAGGAAAAGAAATGCAAAATCATTCACTATAGTTTACCTATATAATTTGCAATTAGTTTCCTATAGGATCAAAATGAACTCAAAGGTCTTTCAGATATATGCTAAAAATCTATTTACTCTCTCTAGACTACAATCAAATTTTATCCATTAATTTAACAGATTCTAATACTATGATATGTCAAAACCAATAAAATTGTAACATATATTCTATTTAAGTCACGTCATACTAGCAAATTTTGTTAAGTCAGTAGCCATTATTTGACTATAAAGAGTAAATTATTTTTCTGGCATACCTCAAGGACTTCTGAATTTATTTTAATACCGCAAATAATTAATTATAATTCAGGTAAACCATAAGAAATGATTTTACAATTTTTCCCTAAAATTCAAATACAGACCTAGCTAAGTTTAAACTAGTCAGTTTTATTTTTTTATTTTTTTATTTTTTATTTTTTAAATTAAACCCTTGTAATGTTGTAAGTTGTAGCTGGTTTAGGCATTTAGATTTTGTCAATTGGCCCTCTTACCAATCGGTGTGGTTTGTCAATTAGTTTGTCGTAGTCTTTTTGTTTTTTCTAAGCATATGAGTGTTATTTATTTATTTATTTATTTGTTTCCTAAGCGTAGGCGCGTATGCTTTTTTTTTTTTTTTTTCTTCTTCTAAGGCACGTCATGTGCAATCGAGAGTTCAGTGGAATTAGTTAAACGAACTGTTTTTGAGTCATTTCAAACGTTCGTTTGGTAAACACAAAGCCTAAAACGATACGTTTTTTTTTTTCTTCAAAAGATTAAAACACCGTTTTCAACCTTCGTCATCTTCAACCCCTCTCCAACCTAATTCCAATCGCTTGAGAGTCTGAAACAATAACAGAACGTCGACTAAAAATTTGTTCTCTCGAAAAATATTTGGTCCTTGATGAATAGCTGAAGGTATGCAAACATGGCATGGATAAGGGAAATTTCCCCCCTCAACTCCCCGGCCCCTCCGCACCTGGTAAGGTTAAATACTATATCTTTATTATACAATTATTCAATAATATTTACATGATACTTTCAACTAACTAATCTTTAGATTAATCGTTGTTAAATGATAATAATAAAAAAATTTCTATAATTGGTTAAGAATGTCATGTTATGTCATGTCGGATGATAGATGATGGCACTCTCATCTATCATCTCTCATATCTATGTGTTACAAGTGTCCACAAGAGATACCCATGAGAGATATACAAATTATATTTTTCCAATTAAAAGAGATAAAATATTAAATTTGATGTTAAATTTTATTATATTTTATACAATTGATGTTAATTCAAATAAAAGCTCACGTTATGAACGTCAAACTCACGCTATCAACGTAGTTACGTAAGTCTCCTCGATCTCCTTTAAGATATATATGGTCGGTTAAGTTCGTTGAAATGCGATGCAATGAGTTAATATTTAATTATTTATCTACAGTTATCCAACCAAAAAAATAAAAAATAAAATAATCATAACCCAGTCAACAAAGTATAATAAATTGGACATATAAGGATTGAACAATGAGGTCAAATTTAAATCCGGTTCACGATTAAAAAAACAAATAAGCCTCCCCTATCCTTTCTCACTAGCTATTTGGTCTTTTTTGTGACTTTCTATTTTTTTATTTTTTAATAATGTTACACACATTCATATTTTAATTCACTTAAAGCCCCTTAAAATATAGAGTAATTTTTAACAAAGTTTTCCTTTAAACGAGTTGAGGAATTAAACTAACATATGTCTATTAATTTTCTTCAACTTAATCTATTAAACTAACATGTATTTGTTCACTCCAAACTCGACATTTTGTATTTGTTAAAGCAATAATGTTGCCATATTCTTGTCTTTCTGTCTACGTATTAACCTTAAGAAATTAACCAGTTTCAGGAGTTTGGATTTTCTGAGAGACTGAAACCAATGGAGGCTGCTAGACTTAATTGATACCGACAGACCTTGGCTGCGGCCGTCCGGCTTGCAAGAAGAGCTTCATCAACCAAGTGCTGACAAGGCCATGGTTCATGGTGTTTGCATCATTTCTAATAATGTCTATTGTTGGCACACCGTACATGTTTGGCCTATACTCCAACGTCCTCAAGTCAGAGCTCGAGTATGATTAGAGTACCCTGAACTTCCTCAGCTTTTCTAAGGACATCGGTACCAATGTCGGTGTCATCTACGGCCTCATTGTTGAGGTCACACCCACGTTGTTTGTCTTATCTTTGGGAGCAATGATCAACTTTTTTGGGTACTTCATGATATGGCTGATTGTGACTCAAAGAATGGCGCAACCCCGCAAATGGATGATGTGTGTGTCTACATATGTCTTCGGTACATATGTTAAATTTATTTCAAAAGCTTAAGTTAGAGATTCGAATTCAATAATTTAATAGAAAATGATGAATTTAATAATTTAATTTATATTGTAACAGATCAAATTCAACCTCTTTTGCCAACACCGAAGTACTCGTCACCAGCGTGAAGAACTTCCTGGAAAGCCACGGGGTGGTGTTGGGGCTTCTAAAGGGATACGCGGGGCTTAGCAGTGCTATACTCACGCAACTATACCATGCAATCTATGGCAATGACTCAAAGTCTTTGATTTTGCTTATAAGTTGGCTTCCGGGGGAGATATCATTCTTTTTTCTACGAACTATAAGAATCATGAAGGTGAATCGGCAGCAAAAGAGCTCCAAGTGTTCTATAATTTCCCAGCTGACAATAATCCCTGAGAAGCAGAACACAGAAGCTACGGTGCTACCAAGACAGGAGCAAGTATCATGCTGGAGAAACGTATTTCAGCCGTCGGAGAGAGGCGAGGACTACACCATACTCCAAGCACTTTTCAGCGCCGACATGTTAATACTATTCTTGGCATCAATTTTCGGCGTCGGAGGCACCTTAATGGCGATAGACAATTGGGGGCAAATGGGAACTTCATTCGTATACCCGACTGGAAGCACAAGCACTTTTGTGTCACTCGTAAGCGTATGGAATTTTCTTGGACGAGTAATGTCGGGCTCGGTATCCGATATTCTTTTGAAAAAATACAACTTTCTTTGCCCTCTCATGCTTACTCTAGTCCTCCTTATAGCATGCGCGGGTCACCTTTTAATCCTGTTTAACCCTCCCGATGGTCTCTATGTGGCATCAATAATCACCGGGTTTTTGTTTGGTGCACATAGGGGTGTAAATGAGCCGAGTTTGAGCGAGCTTTCCTTATTTAGGTTCGGCTTGTTTAAATTTTACTCGAGCTCGAGCTCGAGCCGAGCTCAAGGATGAGCCAAAAAATCGAGCTTGAGCTCATAATAAGTCAAGTCGAGCTGAGCCAGTTCACAAGCTGGCTTTTATATTTAATTTAATTTTATTTATTTTTTTATTATAAATTTAAACTTCAAGTACTTTTAAACGGCTCAAGAAGCCAGCTTGCATACGAGCATTTGCTTAGTCTAGCTAGCGGAGTATAGCGGAGTATGGAGCCTGAATCAATACAGTAAGGCACTTGGTTTCGAAGAGAAAGAATATGCATCATTTTATAATAAAAGGATACTATTAGAAAAAAAAAAAAAAAAATCATCAATTTTTAATATTAATATGAGGAGTTATGTGAATAACTACCAATTCGAGCCTTATACGAACTGCTCACGAGCTTAGCCGAGTCGAGCCGAGCTAATTTCGTTTAATATTCGAGCAAGAATTCGTGTTCACGAAACACTTTATTTAATATTTGAGTCGAGCATGAGTTGAGCTCAAGCTCGCTCACGAGCGGCTTGCTCTCTTAATAGTCCTAGGTGCACAATAGCCGTTGATTTTCGCAATAATCTCTGAAATTTTTGGCCTCAAGTACTACTCTACTTTGTACAATTTTGGTTCGGTGGCTAGCCCCATTGGCTTGTATATCCTAAACGTAAGAATCATTGGGCCTTTATATGATAGAGAGGCTAAGAAGCAACTGGTTGCTTTGGGACTCGAGAGGAAGGCTGGGAAAGCTTTGAATTGTAATGGGGTTGAGTGCTTCAAATTGTCTTTTATCATAATTACTGCAGTGACATTGTATGGCTCCCTGGTTTCCATCGTGAATTCCACACGTCAAAAACTTTTGACGTGTTACAGTGCGCCACGTCAAAAATATATCTGTTGACGTGTTTTCTTCGACACATCAATATGTTTTGACGTGGCAAACATAAGTTACTGTTTGCCATGTCAAAAAATACCATTTTTTTTTTTTTGTAGTGGGACTAGGAAATTTTATAAGAGTGACATTTACAAGAAGTTCCGGGAGGAGGCGCTGGCAGCTGAGAAGGAGATGGAGGTGGCCGGAGACCGTAGTGGATCCTTGGAGGCAAATGGTGGCCACAGCCATTGACTCTAACAATGAAAGATGTATGGATAGATCTTTGAAGAAATAGGGACACAGTCGCATTCTTTTTTTTTTTTCTTGCTAAATTATGTAAACCCTCGTTGGGGTCTTGGAAAATGTTAATTAGAATGCATATTCTACCTTAAAATTAACGATGCTATTTAAATTTAAAGTAATGTTATTGTTGTTGACATGACAACTTTTAAATGACTTCTTATATCATTCACTTTAATTTTTTTTTTTAAAAAAAAAAACACTTAAAAACATGTTATTTCAATCAATGTAAAATAAACATTACTCTTTATTTTATTTTCTCAATTAGTAACATCTTGGATTATTTTGTTAGAATGTTTTCATGTGTTTTTCATCTTAGCATAATTTACTTTCCTTCTAGGTTTATTATTGATTTTCTTCCTAGCTTGTTTAGTCTAAGTTATCATATTTACTTATCACATTTTACCTATAAAAAAGAACACCATTTGTATTATGAGTCATAGGTTTTCTTCAACTTCTTTATCTCTCTTCCTCTCTCTTTCTCTTAATATATTATGTTATTTTTCTACGACTTTGAATGAGAACTTACTATATAGGGTGATACATGTGGATGTGGACGTGTCTCTAACCTCTTCTGCAACCATATTATGTGGTTATCATTTATATATAATCGCATCCACCTGTCTTAAGTGTGTGGTTATTAACCACTACCCGCATAGTTATTGTGGTTATTGAAGGCAAAATCGCACCGCTAATCGCCTATTAGGTAATGAGCATTTTGAGCATATTTAGTGCTTTGTGTTTTCTTTGGGCTTTATTTAGGGCCATCAGACGATTTGGAAATTGCTTTGAGCCTATTTTAGTGTTTTTTTTTTAGGTTCAGTATTGTAGATGAAACTCTATACCAAAACAACGTCGTTTTGGTGAATTTGTTTTCATGTATATACAGATATGGTTATTAACCTACCATAAAACGGTTAACCGCATCTGCATATATGGTTAATAATTTTTTTCTAACCACATCCATGTGCAGTTACGCAGATAACAACCAATGATACCAATTACTTGCAGTCTGGAAGTGTCTTTTTTTAAGTCTTTAATATTTATTTAAATTTGAATAAAATTTGGTATGTCGTATGTAGATGTTTCAAGGGATAATGACGCTCTTTATTTTAGTTGGGATAGAGTAGAGGATGGTGACTATATGGTTTGACTACATATATCCCAAACGTAATCATACCACTAATTAACAACAATGAAAACAGAAAATAAATAAATAAAAGATTAAAAGACGATTATTTTTTATTTTTTTGACTGATGATGATGCCATGAATATTCAGAATTGACAATAAAAAATAATTAATCAAGAAAGGATGACAAAGCTAGTAAATTAAGCTTATCATGTCCAGATGTAGGGTTGGATACCGACTCCTTTGAAGTTAGAAATGGAGTTTTCAGCTTTCGTCTCCACTTGAAACTTTGACTCTTTTTTTATTTTTTATTTTTAATACGCCTAATTTTCAAGCTTGAAGCTCGAAATTGACCTTGACCTTGTTGGGCTTTTGGTGGCCGTCGTGGTGGTGGTGCAGCGGCGATGTTTTCAATTCTCATTTCTGCATGACCATCTTCATCACAGTACCACCGTCATAAAAAATTTAATAAAAAATAATTAAAAAAAAAAAAACAAGAGCGCTTTTCTCATGAATCCCAACAATGGTGGTGGTGGGACAAATAATGAAAAAAAAAAAAAAAAAACAAAAACAAAAAATAAAACTTTCTCCCAGGGATCTCAACAGCTAGCGATGATGTGGTGGAATAAATATTTTTTTTAAAAAAAAAGTCTATTATATAGTGAATATATTATCACTTGATTTAAATAAAGTGCCATGAACCATCATGTAGACCATCAAAATATAATTTATAACAAAAAAAAAATCTAAATAGTAAATTAAACATTATTTCATTTGTTTTTTTTTTGGATGGATGGATTCCTCTTGATATCACCAAAAATGAAAAGCATGCGCGATTCCGTAAATGCTGGAATTTTAAGTTGTTTTATTATTAACCTATTATTTAATTTGCCACATGGTACAAATTGTCTCTTGTCGTTTGATAAGGTCACTTGGCTTACTTAATTTACTTGGAGTAAGCTAGATAAGGATAAAGAGAGGCCGATCGGTGACTCATGGTTTGACTACGGCATTTTTTATTATATTTTTATGGTTACCGTAATTGCAACTCCATCATACCACTGAAAGTCCTAAATAAATAAAAGAAAAAAGAAAAAAGAAAAATAAAAAGAAGAAGAGATAAACTTTTGATTTTTGACAAATGAAGCAGCTTATTTGACTAATTATATATAGAATTGACGGTACAGATATTTAATTCAAAGGAAAAATTTATATTTGGACACATTATTATATATAGCTGTATGAGAATATATATATATATATACACAAAACATGAGAGGGTAGGTCGAGATTTTTAATAGCTATTATTAATATTGTTGGATGTCGGCAAACTCTCAGCCTTGTGGTTGTGGAATAGGCAGATTATGTCAATTATTTTGAAACTTGACAGCCATTCACCCAATATCCTAATTGCCTTGATTCATAAGGCGTAGACTTATGGGGAAAATAAAATAAACCCCCTCTCAGCTCTCAGATTTGAAACAACCAATCACTAACCATTGTAATTTTGACCTGAATTATATTTTTTCTAGGCAATTTCCAGCCTATTTTCTATGTGTTTCATTTATTTGCAGTAATTATTCGTGATTAATTGTGTGCTCAATTGATCAAGGTTTGGGCCTTTCAATTCGCTTGCAGAATTTGTAAATTGCATGGAAAAAGGAAGAAGGTAATTTAATTTGTTACTTACTAATTAAATTGCACTTTTTGTCGGTTTAAACAAGAGTTGTCTCCATTTCTATAGGGTGCTGAAGCTGTCCATTGCATATTTGCATGTGCAACATGCAGGACGATATTTTTGAACCCCATTTTGTTAGGGCAGGTATTCGGACTTTTTGACACCTAGCTAACTGAACAAGATGGATTTCGAGAACCCTTTAACATGAGGCCATTCACACCCATTGCATCCAATTCCCATCCAAGTTGTCATGATTGTATATAAAATAAGAGTATCTAAGAACACACGAAATATTTATTATTATTATTAATAGAAACTTGGAGATTTTCATTATATTCCGATTTTCATTACTCTGGAAGATACTCTTGCTCAATAAACACAATATCACATATAAAACTAAGAAAATCTTTAAACAAAGTGAGAAAACTAATATAATTAATACCTTCAGTGACATGTGAAAGGATATTATAATTTAGTATTTAATTTTCTGTTTTCATGAACTTCAATTTGCAAAATATATTAGATACTGAGAAATGGTATATATACACACTCATCGATCCTACCACGCTCTTAAGTGCAGGTCAATATATAGATAGATATGTGTTTGATATCATTCTTTTGCACATCTTTTGTCCATCTCAGGAGGACACTAAGAGAACACCAGGAAAGCACATTAATTATCGAATTTGTGGGACCTATATGTAGGATATGTATTTTGTGTCATTCTCCTGCATATCTCGTGTCCATCCTAAATCTACAGTACTTGAAGAGATATTGTGCAAGAAAATAAAATAGAAAGTAAACATTTTATAATAAAAATCTAAAGGTAATTTTTATGGCCACGCTACCATTTTTGATATATATATATATATATATATACACACATTAGTTCACCGTGCATGGTCTAACTGCATAACAACTAGCCAACAATCATGAGTACCGATCGTCAGTGAAAGACCTGAGCAAAAATCAAAAAACAAGAAGAAAGAACAGACGAAGTGAAAGAAATGGTGGGCTGTTTGGCGGACATGAAGGGGTTCACCCTCCAAGTGCTCAAGGGGCGGAGGTTCATGATATTCGCGTCTCTTCTAATCATGAACACCGCCGGCTTGAGCTACATCTTCGGCCTCTACTCCGGTGAGGTCAAGTCGGCGCTCGGCTACGACCAAAGCACCCTCAACTTAGTCAGCTTCTACAAGGACTTGGGAGCCAACATCGGCATCATCGCCGGACTAATCAACGAGATCTCGCCGCCATGGGTCGTCTTAGCCATGGGCGCGTCTTTAAATTTTTTCGGCTACTTCATGATATGGCTCAGCGTCACAAAAAGAATCGCCAAGCCCAAAGTCTGGCAAATGTGCTTGTACATCTGCCTCGGATCCAACTCCCAACCCTTCGTCAACACCGGCGGCCTCGTCACCGTCATAAAGAACTTCCCGGAAAGCCGCGGCGTCGTGATTGGTGTTTTGAAGGGCTATACGGGTCTTAGTGGAGCTGTTCTTACACAGTTGTACCATGCTCTCTACGGCGACGACTCCAAATCTTTGATTTTGCTCATAGCTTGGCTTCCGACAGCAATATCACTCACTTTTCTTCCGACCATGAGGATCATGAAGCAGGCTGTTCGGGACCCAAAAGAGATCGTCAAACTTTTCTATAATTTCCTCTATATTTCGCTCTCTCTTGCCGGCTTCTTGATGATCATAATTATAGTAGAGAAAAGGGTGGCGTTTACAAAAGGCGAGTATGGAGGAAGCGCCGCCGTGGTGCTTTTCTTGCTCTTCCTCCCACTTGCTGTCGTTATTAAGGACGAGTATAAGGTTTGGAAGAGCAAGAAATTAGAAGAAGCGCCAGTGAATAATCATCATCCTTCTCAAACTTCAGCAATTTCAGTTATAGAATTACCTCAAAAAGAGGAAGTAATTATTTCTTGTTGGAAGACGGCGTTTCAGCCTCCGGACAGAGGGGAGGACTACACAATACTCCAAGCACTTTTCAGCATCGACATGGCGGTGATATTCTTCGCATCAATCTGCGGCCTCGGTGGAGCGTTAACGGCAATAGACAACTTGGGTCAGATTGGAACATCCTTAGGATACCCGAAGCAAAGTATAAGCACTTTCGTGTCTCTAGTAAGCATTTGGAACTACCTCGGGCGCGTTGTTGCAGGTATTGTTAGAGTATTTTATGGAGTTCGAGAATAATAGTCACGGTTTAAAATTATTACTAACTTTTATAGGTTGATCTTGTGGATGTAGGTTATAAACCGAACTATGTATATCTCTGTGTCATTATCTTATTATTTCTGCATTATTATTTCTTTCAGGTATTACCTCGGAAATTTTCATAACAAAGTACAAATTCCCTCGCCCCCTCATGCTTACTCTCATCCTCCTATTGTCGTGCGTCGGCCATCTCCTAATTGCCTTCAATGTACCAAGTGGCGTCTACGTGGCGTCGGTGATTATTGGGTTTTGTTTTGGTGCACAATGGCCGTTACTCTTCTCCATTATTTCCGAGCTTTTTGGGCTCAAGTACTACTCTACATTGTTCAATTTTGCGGCAGTGGCTAGCCCGATTGGGTCTTATTTGCTCAACGTGAGGGTCACCGGGCATTTGTATGATAAGGAGGCTGAGAAGCAGCTGGCTGCTTTGGGGCTCCAAAGGAAGGCTGGGGAGGACCTAAATTGCATTGGGGTTGAGTGCTTCAAAATGTCTTTCATTATCATTACTGCTGTCACCTTCTTTGGCACACTTGTTTCACTCATTTTGGTGTTTAGGACTGGGAAATTTTACAAGAGCGACATATATAAGAAGTTTCGAGATCAGGATCATGCGAATTTGGCCCTCACTGAAACAGCGATGTCTGGAAAAGGTGTCCGAAAGGCTGAGGCACAAGGTAACTAACAATGGCGGCTGGGACTTTATTTGTCGGCACCCTTAGATCTTCTTCTTTCCTGTAAAACTACCTTGGTTTATAAAGTTCCACGTCTTTTTTTCTTTTTGTCTATTTTCATATGAGTCAATATCATTCTCTCTCTTTCATACGTAATTTTACCATCAGATCATGCTAGCTCTGAAGAAATTTATCATTTGTATTGAATATTCAATCTATACTTTAGTTATTAATGTAAAACGGACAATAATGTAAAAATAACTAAATGTCCATCGTCATCTTTCTAACTTTCTTACTCATTTCACCAACTTTGGAAGGAAAAAAGATAAATTTAATTATTTAATTAATATTTTAATATTTATTTTTAGGTTTGGAATCAAATTTAGCTTATATAGAGACATATGATATATATGTATTAATTATTGTCAACTTAATTTTGAAGTATTAATCAAATTTGTCTTTCAAATATATTTTTTTAGGGATAAATGTAAAATTGATCATTGTGGTCGGCATAAATTACAAATCATTGTATGTTGTATAAAAAAATAACTTATAGTTATAGGTCCTTTTAGTTGGCCTAAATTACAAATCATTCTCAGTGGTATAAAAAATAATTTATAAGTCCTCAAGGTATACCAAAATAACAATTTACTCCGTGAAATCAATTTCCTTTAAGTAACTTAACAAAATTTCCCATTTTGCCACATCATACCCAATAAAAACGTGATATATGTTATTATTAATTTCTGATTTTCAAAAATGACAATTAGGATTTTTCATATCATTTTACGACGCCAGCTAAGATTACATATCAACCATCACTCTACGTCATACGGCTACAGTAAATAACCTAATCTATTAATTATATCCCCAAAACTTTACTCCGTATGTAACCCTCATTCATCTTTATCTTTGTCAACCACTTCACAAAATGTGACTGTCAAATATTTTTTGCAAAATGTTCCAAAATCATGGCAAGGAAGATGAAAATGAGGGAGAGTTACGGGATAAGAGATTATGTTAATTTACTATAACACTATGACGTGACAGAGTAATGGATTCTGTTAAGTTACTCAATGAAAATTGATTTTAGGAAGAAAATTGTTATTTTGGCCTATCATAAAAACCTATAATTTTTTTTTTTTTAATTTTTTTTATACCACATAAAGTGATTTATAATTTAGCCAATTACATGGACCTATAAATGATTTGTTATAACATAAGGAGAGATTTGTAATTTAGACCAAACCCACGAACCAATTTTACGGTTATCCCTATTTTTTATTTTCTTTTGGGCAATTAGGGTTCCACAATAATTATTTTGTCTCTTCCTTAGTTTATTTTATATATAGCCTTCAAACTTTAATTTATATTTAGTATTTATTATCATACACGGTCAGAAAAATCCCAATTTTATTTACTATCGGTCTATTTGGGTTGGGATAGAATTCGTTCTTAAATTTGAATTATTTTTGCCTTGATCTTTCAAATGTCCAATCAATTTCTTCTATCCCGTACTTTGCAATATCAAAACAACTTGATACTAGAAGATAAACAACTTCCAACCTTCACAACATTAAATATGTTTAATCTTTGTTTTCTTCTATCCCAATGTCAATAGACTCAATATATAATTTACCACTCTTTTTCCTTCCCCATGCACTCAGCCCAATTTTTTTTCCCACACCTACTCGCCTGCATCCTCCCACCCTCACCCTTCCTTTCACCTTCACTCTTAATATACATGTTAAGTCTTTTTTTTTTTTTTTTTAATTTTTTTTTATTTAAATCTAACCTCTAATCCATCCTACTAAAATGATCCATCCCTCTTCAAGTCAATGGAGATCCCTTTTATCGCACGAAGTCCTTCAGACGTTGATGGAGACAATGACCCACCTTAATATATATATATATATATATATATAGAAAATCAACGTGGACATTAAAATATCTATTATTTGTAATTTTTTAATATAGAAAAGATAGGATACTTATTTGTTGTTTATTTGGACAGCATAATGTACACGGAACGTGCGTTGTCATCGTTTGATTTGACGGATTTTGTGGCGCCATATCAAAGACAAAGTCAGCCTAAAAGCTTAATGGATTTATACTCGTGTCACATGAATTGGACATCTTCTGTATAAAAAAGTCTTAGGAACATGAATATAAAAAGCAGATTATTTTGCTGTATAATTGAATCATTTTTTTTTATTTTTTTTTGCTGTATAATTGAATTAATTATATATTAGGCTCACGTAAAATGATTTAGGAAAAAATAATTAAGTAATCGTTCACAATTAAACTTCATTAATTGTGTAGTATTATTGTGGTAATTGTCATATTAACTTGTAAATTGACTTGACAAGTCCAGTAACACTGTCACGTCAATTTGTAAATGACTTATAATAGAAATTGTAGTACCCTAGCATTGCCAGAATAAAGAATGGTAAATTAATTTGATTCTCTCTCTCCTACATTATATGGCTATAAAGATCCCTTGTCCAAGTCCACCATTGTTGTATCAACTACCGGATATTGATTTATTCAAAGAAAAAACAAAAAAAACAAAAACAAAAACTACCGAATATTGATCAAATTCATTGGGGGAAGGTGGACTAATCATGCATAATGCCATAATGGAAGTCAAAAGTAGACAATCTTTTTGCTTTGATTTCAGTCTACCTCGGCTGTATTAATTATTTAGAAAAATCAGAATTAATTAACCACACAAACAGAAATCATTGAACTTAAAAAATGAAAGTGAGATATGAAAGCGTCTATATATTGTTACCTAGCTCACTTGTCTTCCAAACTCCATAACAAGCTCGAAAGTGCCTTAAAATGGAGAATATGAAGAAGAGCTTCTTCCTCCACTTCTTCTGTGGGCCATGGTTCATGGTGATCGCTTCTTTTATAATCATGTCCACCGCCGGCACACCATATGCCTTCGGACTATACTCCAATGTCCTCAAGCGGGTGCTTGGCTATGACCAATCAACGCTCAATTTGGTCAGCTTCTTCAAGGACGTTGGAACCAACGTCGGCGTCCTCTCTGGCCTCCTCGCAGAAGTCACGCCGCCGTGGTTCGTTTTATCAACGGGAGCAGTCATGAACATGTTTGGGTACTTGATGATATGGCTGGCGGTGACGGAAAAAATGGCAAAGCCAAAAGTGTGGATGATGTGCTTGTACATCTGCCTCGGCGCCAATTCAACGGCTTTCGCCAACACGGGAGCGATGGTCACCTGCATCAAAAACTTCCCTGCAAGCCGTGGGCTCGTGCTCGGGCTTCTCAAGGGATACGTCGGCCTCAGCGGCGCTATACTCACGCAACTATACCATGCTTTCTATTATAACGACTCCAAATCTTTGATTTTGCTGGTGGGGTGGCTTCCCGCCGCTATATGCTTGGCTTTTGCACGTACTATTCGGATAATGAAGGTGGATCGGCAGCCGAATGAGCTCCAAGTGTTCTATAATTTCTTTTATCTTACACTCGGCCTCGCGGGGTTCATGATGGTTATGATAATTGTGGATCAAAAAGTTGCCTTCACGCAAAGTGAGTATGGCGGAAGCGCAGCCGTGGTGATTTTTTTGCTCTTTCTCCCTCTTGGTGTGGCTATTTTGGAAGAGCATAAGATTTGGAAGAGCAAGAAATCAGCACAAAACGACGGTTTCCAAATGAAAGCAATCACCGAGAAGCCCGCCAACAACATTGAAACTACTTCATCTTCTGCAGCGACAAATTCTCTTCTTGTCTCTGCAAGCACAAACAAGGCGCCGGTGCCACAAGTTTCCTGTTGGGCAAACATATTCAAGCCCCCGGCGAGAGGAGAGGACTATACTATCCTCCAAGCTCTTTTTAGCGTTGACCTTTTGATTCTCTTCTTCACCGTGATTTCTGGCGTCGGCGGCACATTAACGGCGATAGACAATTTGGCGCAGATGGGAGCCTCTCTTGGGTACACGCCACGTAGCGTAAGCACATTCGTGTCACTCGTAAGCATATGGAATTACCTTGGACGGGTGATGGGTGGCTTGGTCTCTGAAATCCTATTAAAGAAATACAAGTTCCCTCGCCCTCTCATGCTCACTCTAATCCTCTTGGTTGCCTGCGTCGGCCACCTCCTCGTCGCATTTCACCGCCCCGGCGGTCTCTACATGGCATCGGTGATCATCGGCTTATGCTTCGGTGCACAATGGTCAATAGTTTTCACAACAATTTCGGAGATTTTCGGCCTAAAATATTACTCTACTTTGTACAATTTCGGGTCCATGGCTAGCCCGATTGGGCTATACGTGCTCAACGTGAGTGTCACCGGACATATATATGACAAGGAGGCTAGAAAGCAACTGGCTGCTTTAGGCCTTACGAGGAAAGATGGGCAGGCTTTGAATTGTGTTGGTGTTGAGTGCTTCAAATTGTCTTTCATTATAATCGCGGCCGTGACGTTCATGGGCGCCCTTGTTTCCATAATTCTGGTGATCCGGACGAGGAAATATTACCGGAGCGACATATACAAGAAGTTCCGGGAGGAGGCAATGGTGGCCGAGAAGGAGATGGCGTTTGCAGGACATTAAATGTATCATTGACTCTCGCAGTATACGGCCAAAGATGAAATTTGGAAGAACGGGCATGAAAAAGAAAGGGGAATGATCAAATTTGCCTAAAGATCAGTTGGACCTTTCATTGCTTCTCTTGTTGACCCGGCCACGATACCTTTGATTTTTCCCTTGCATGGAAAATTGATCGTTACTTGAATCTTAACGTGATTTACAGGGTGGTTACAGGTCTTTGTTTTTTTTTTATTATTATTATATAGTTTCTTGAATCTTGATGTGATTTACAAGGTTATTAGAGGGCTCTTTTTTTTCAATCCACTTTGAATAGAATAAAGGTATGTGGTTATTGATGCTTTGACTTCATCCGCCGCCTTACAATATAAAAATATATAATTAGGTATCATTTGCATGCACGCAAAGTCTGAATCTACTGTTATTTTTTGCCCTTTCATTTTCACCCGGCCACTTCAAAATATCCTGAAGGTGCAACTACTATGCCTTAATATTAAATTAGCAGCGAAAAAATGCTATAAAATTATTATTTTACAATATAACTAAATTATAAACCGTAAATATAATACTTACGGTATAGACAAAGATTTTTTTTTTTTTTTTTAAATTGGGTTGGTGAAAGTTGTTTCAACTTAATCTATACAAATATTAAAAGAAATTTTATTAAAAAAAACATGTGTCAGCAGTTAAGTGAATTTTTCTTTAGTTGCTTAATTTAATTACCATCTTGTGCAAAGTTTATAAGTAATAAATAATTTTAATTGCTTAACAATCAAATGTCACCTCTAAGTTTGAATATCTGTACTTTGATTAATTGGATTTGTGTTAATTGTTACATCTTTATTTTATTTTTTTTCTCCCTTTTTTGATTTGATTGTGCAAGCGTAAATCTTTAAAGTTTCATTTTGTTGTTATATTGTTGTTTTTAATGTCAGCCCCCTATCTTTACAAGGTGGGCAAAAAGGGCATGCCTTTTTTGTCCTTTTCTTTTTTTTGGGCAAGTATGATTCAATATTGGCTAATGGCTACATATTTGGGGTTGGGCCAGTGTTGGGATGCCATATGATGCTGCCTATATTACATGTACATATAAGTTTACAACTGTGGATGTCTCCTCAGATAAATGTATTGCCAATCCTTTGATTTGAACTATAGATTTTAAATGAATTACTGGATATACCTAATGCTTCAATTATTTAAAATATATAGGATACACCAAAAAGATTAGTACTAGGATCATCTATATATATATATATATATATATATATATATATATAACATTATCCTTAAAAAGCTGAGGAAATGTTCTTGTTCGTTTTAAATATTCATGATTTCTTCCAAGAAATTAGATACCTGTTCTTGTGCATGCATGTACTTCCTTTTATGTGTGGTCGGCTAGAACATCCCCATGACATGAATGGACCTGAGCTCTCCTTAGATTTGATAAGGATAGAATTTTTTATTTTATTTTATTTATTTATTTATTTTTTATGGTAAATGATGATTTGATTATTCTAAATTAAGGAATTTAATTATCTTAATTTAAGGTTGTTGGTGTACGGAACCAATGATGACCTCTATCTGCAAAAGAGGTAAAATACATTAGAAGTCCGCTAACTTTTGAAGATCGAAAAGACTCTGACGCCCAAATCAGTAAGGGATGAGAGGAAGAGCTCTCTCAAGTAAAAAGAGCACTATTAATAGTTTGTATAGAATAAAAGAGATTATGTACCTTAGGCCTTATATACAAGCATGTAGAACATTATAGAGTCTTTTGGAGTCTGTTGAATGAGTCGCATGGCTAGCTATAGATCTCTTTGTTCTTTTGTGGTGGACTTGGGGTAAGTTTATTCGGGTCCTTTCTAGAGCATCGCATATAATACAAAATAAAGAAAAAAATGTAGGCTATAAGGCTTTGTGTCTTTCTCTCAATGTCTTTGATTTCTTTAGTTTATTATGAAATTCTATAAGCTTTATTTTGTAGTATCATGTGATTCATGTCGCACTCAAAAAATTTATCTCTAATATTGATAAGTTGGTAAATATCTCAATCGTGGTTAAAGACAAAAGAAAAGAGGAAATGGAAGATGCGTTAAGGTTCGATTGGGAAAAAATGACACTAATAAGAGGTTGGGTTCCTTTATAACTACCAATGATCAATAGTTGCTTCGTGCATGGGTCTCATTGCTCTTCCTGTTTTTCTTTTTTCTTTAATATATATATATATATATATGACACTAATAAGAGGTTGGGTTCCTTTATAACTACCAATCATCAATAGTTGCTTCTGTGCATGGGTCTCATTCGCTCTTCCTGTTTTTCTTTTTTCTTTAAAATATATATATATATATATATATATATATATATATATATATATATATATATATTAAGTTTGTTTATTTTCTTTGTAAGAATATTTCCCATTTAGGTTTGATTGTAATCAAATTTAAACCATTTTGTAATCTCTATATTTAGGCTTTATTCTATATATTTTCTTGTAAGTTTTATTTTCTTCCATAGTCTATTTGCAATTTACGCTGCCTCCTCCGAGCGTCTCACGTGCCTTTTCTGACATTGTTTTCAGAGCGTTTTGCAAAGTTGTATATAAAAATAACCAAAAATCATGTTTTCAAGGCACATATATGTCATTGTTGCTGCGCAGGATTATTCCTTCTTTCTTCATCAAGGGATAAGATGCTAGTTTCATGCTCAGGATTTCATTTGGGCTGCACCGAATTATTGCTCATCTCAGCTCACATCAAGTTTGATATGCCTATCACACAAGATCTCATCGTCTTCATCTACAGTTTTGCACGCCGATCGAGCTGACAATCTACTTCTGATCCTTATCGTACTAAATCTCGTTCATAAAAAAAAAAAAAAATAAATAAAAAAAAAAAAAAAAAAAATCATTCTTTCTCTAGCTTTTTGGAGAGCATCCCCATGCACATGATCATGGGCATGAACTAGCTCCCACTAGCTTTTGTGGTCATTTTGCATTCAAAATTTTCTCAGTAATAAGTTGGTAGACATCTCAATCGTGGTGATGGAAGTGCTGATGATACCATGCTTGTAGCTTTCATTAGTCTTGCATTGCATTCATCTTTGAACTTTCCTGGTTAATGACAAAAGAAAGGTGATAATGCGTGGAAGAAGAATTAGGGTTCTGATTGGATTAAATTGACACAACCGTCGGGTAGTACACTTTCTTTTTGAAAATATCCTTTATAACGACCAGTCATCAATAGGTTCTTTCATGGGTCTCACATTCGCTTGTATTTTTGTTGGATCAAGATTCCCTACAATTTTTAAAAAATTGTAAATTATCAGATTACAGAATTTATGCCGTTTATAGGTATTGAAACGCTTGAAAATGTCGTTTATTAAAAATGTAGCATGTTACTGTTGAGAATTAAGTATATTTTTATTAGGTTCTTGTTTTTTATGTTGTAAAAAAACTTTGAGCTATAATTTCAAGAAAATTGTAGATTCTTAATTAGGCCATTTCTAGGGCATCAAAACGCTTGAAAAATGCTATCTATTAAAAAGGTAGCATGTTACAATTGAGAATTGAATATATTTTCTTAAGGTTCTTGTTCTCTATGTTGTAAAAAAACTTTGAGCCAAAAAAATCATCTTTTAATTTTATGAAAAAGAAGTGTCTCTGCAAAAGTGAAAAAAAAAACATTTTGAAAAGAAAACTCTTTTTGCCTGCCTCAATTAAAATATGGCATTTTTAAAGTGTTTTGATGCCTAAAAATACCTTAATTTCATAATTTGAAAATTGTAGACCATCCTAATTCCTTTCTATTTTTTTTTTTTTTTTTGGGGTATAAAATTCAATAAAATGGGTTATGTTAAATGGGGTTGAGCACATATATTTAAGTTATTGGTTTTTCTATGATACACGATTATTTTTTGTTAAAATATTTATTTATTTTCAATGTTCAAGGGCGGGTAACAATCATGAGGATAAGAGCGAGAGTTTGAGAATAAGGTCACGTAAGACCACTTTGAGTGATGAGTGATGGTTATAATTGTTTGACTATTTGGACAAACGGATGCTGTATTTGAGTATTCTCATGATTATTTGATAATTGTATATGTCGAATTGGACATGATGTATTGAGATTTGAGCATTATGTAGCATATATTGACAATATCAAAGTAGTCCAAGTAATTTTATTTGTTGATTTAATAGTATTTTGCTGAATAAATGAATGAATGATTGGATTTTAGATGTAGAGAACAGCATTTTAATAATATACAAAAATATTATTCGTGTTTTTAATAATTACATAAGTGGACGTTTACATAATATTGGTAAATGATATCTATGAAGATGATATTTAGTATTACTCTATTTACCTAAAAAAAAAAAAAAAAAAAAGAAATGGCATGGACATTAATGTTGTTGGAATACTTTGACCGGTAGCGCATGTTGTGCATTGTCATCATATGTGAAAATGTATGGCTTAAAATTTGTCCTCGTACGTACGTATGATTAAAAAAAAGAAAAGGTGTAAATTGAAGTACGATAAAACGTTTCATGTAATGTTGTAACTGAAGAGAAAATAATATATGTTTAGAATCTGTCCACGCGTATGGTCTAGATTAATGGGAGTAAACCAGTTATATAACTTGCTTCTACTGCAGGAACTAGAACAGAAACAATCAGATTTTTCAGCTTTCTTTTCCACTGTTTTTCTGCAGGAAAATCAGCGACGCTTTCTTAGCTACCCTTTTTGTCGTGTTTTGAAATATCCGGTCAACACTTCTGAAAAAAGGCAAAAGAAATGGTGTTTCCTGCAACAACAGGAGGAGGCGGCGACGGTTGGGCAGACATGAAGAGCATCACCCTTCAAGTGCTCAAGGGGCGGTGGTTCGTGGTGTTCACAACATGTCTGTTGATGTCCGTCTCCGGAGCGAGCTACATGTTCGGCCTCTACTCCAACGAGATCAAATCCACACTCGGCTACGACCAGACAACTCTCAATTTGCTTGGCTTCTTCAAGGACTTGGGTTCCAACATAGGTACCGTTATATCATTATCTCAATACGTTCAATCAGCACTTATTTTGAAAAATTTATAGTATATATTCACAATGATAAAGTAAAGTTTTTTCTTTTTTTCTTTGGTGTTTAGACTAGCTGGTTGCTACAGTCAATTTTGTTCGGTTGTGGAGTTTTTGTAATTGGCTGGTTGCTTGTATTAGTCTAAGTTGTTGAATGAAATTTTTTCTTCTTCATGAATAAAATTATCAAATTTAAAAGAGCCACTTTTAAAATGAAGTAAACATTAAATTCTTAATATCTTGGGAAAATTTCAGAAAGCCCCCCTGAACTTCCAGCCAATTTGAAAAACCCCCCTGAATTTTCAAAACTCTCATTTAGGCCCCCTTAAACTTTGATTTTCTCTCACTTTGGACCTTTTTAACATTAAACTACTTCGTTTTGTTTCCTAAAAATATAATTTTTTTGTAACGGCCCATTAGTGACGTGTTAAGCATGTTGACACGTTACTAACGGTTAGTAACGTGTCATTAGTAACGTGGCTGGCAGGTTGCAAAATTGGAAGTTACTAATGGGAATTTAGTAACGTGTCAATTTCTGACACGTCACCCTTT
>NC_081547.1:24003828-24022746 GCF_901000735.1 Corylus avellana
CAGTAATCTTGATTATATCTAGCATGCAGTATTTAGATGGATCTGTAAAAATCAGCTTTTTTGATCTGAACCACACTAACAAAATTGAAAGACCTCCCTTACTGATCAATAAAAGAAGAAATTCTTTTGTTGGCTCAACCACTTCAGAAGGTCTCAGACGAAGAGACCAAGATATATATATATATATATATTTCTGAAGTGCTGGTTTTAGCACGTCAGTATTTTCCTTTTCTTTTTTGAATATCAGGTTTATATATATATATAAACTTGATATAAAAAAAAATAAAAAAAAATAAAAAATAAAAAATTAAGAAATACTGACGTGCTAGTTTAGCACGTTAGAAATTTCTGACGTGCTAAAACCGGTACGTCATAAATATATAATATAAATATTTAAATATTAATTTATTTAAATAAAAATTTTAAAAATTAAATTGAATTTAAATTTCCTGACGTGTCAAATATTGACACGTCAGAAAATCCTGATGTGTTGAATGTAACAAGTCAATAAATATTGACATGTCATATTCAACACGTCAAAAAAAAATTTGTTGACGTGCCACTTTTGGCATGTCAATAATTGATGACATGGCAAAATTTGGTTACTGTTTGCCACGTCAGTAATCATCTTGTTTTTTATAGTGTATAACACTTAACACTTATTAAAATAAGTTGAAAAAAAATCCCTCAAAACTTTGAAGGAAATTTTTGTCCCTTTTATAATCTAGAGAAAAATATAAAAAAAGCTCCATAAATTATCAGCAATTTGTAATATAGCCCCCAAATATTCAAAAGGTACTAAAGTAGCCCCCCAACCTACCAAAATATATCAAAAAGGCCACTTATTTTTTTATTCCTATAATACCCTTATTATTTTAACAAATAAAATAATTGTAAAAAAAACCAAACAATTTTCTAAAAATACAAAAAAAAAGTTTTTGGAATAAATAAATAATTAGTCACTGCAATTGGTCTAAATTACAAATTGTTTCATGTCGTATTAAAGTAAAATTAATGGGTGAATAAAAACAATTTTTTAACAGAATTTGACTCCGGGACTAAATTGTTTTTTTTGTTGAATATCTCAAGAACCGTACATTTGATTTTACTTTAGTACACCATAAATAGTCACTGTAGTTGGCCTAAATTATTTATTTGTTCTGAAAACTTTTTTTTTTTTTTTTTTGTATTTATTAAGCCATTGGTTTTTTTGTATTTTTAAAAAATTGTTTTTTTTTTTTTTTACAATTATTTTATTTGTTAAAAGAATTGGGGTATTATAGGAATAAAAAAAATAAGTGGCATTTTTGATACATTTTAATAGTTTGAAGGCTACTTTAATACCTTTTAAACATTGAGAGGCTATATTGCAAACGGTTGGCAGTTTAGGTGATTTGTTTTATATTTTTCCCTATTATCAATTTTTATTCGAAATGAAGAGCATCTTTTTTTACTTCTTTATTCCTCATTCGATCATGCCTAACTTATTTTTCTTTATAACCCAACCACCCTCTATTGTTCGGGAGCCACACCGCAGATTTATATTTCATTTTCAGGAGCTGAAGGTGTACCCTCGTGTCGCTTTTTAAGTCTCTTTAAAGGTGAAAACCCCTCAGTTCCTACCCTATGCTTATTTTTCTCATTATAATTAGTTGTAGTATTTTACTCTACTTCTAACTTGTCCCCTTCTCTTACTATGCATGCATATGAATTTCTAATTTTTTTTTCATTAGTTGTAGTATATTACTCTACTTTTAACTTGTCCCCTTCTGGTACTATGCAAGCATATGAATTTCTAATTTTTTTTTTTTTCCTTTGATAATAAATGTGAATGAAAATTCTGAAAATGAAACGGAAGCATTTTTGTTAATATGCTAGTGCCCCTTGTCTTTTGTCAACTTGCTAGATGCCTGAAATAGAAATGGTAGAAAATGAAGAACCAAATGCTGTGATATTAGATGTGAAAGAAAATTCTGAAAGTGAAACGAAAGCAAACAATCGAAGTGGAGATGAAAATCAAAATAGAGAAGTTGGAGGAGCATCTGCTTCAATCACAAATAAAAGTGAAGACAAGTTGTTGGCAATTGACATCGAGTGAATGCTAAGAAGAGCGGAGCCCTACTTGTCACGTGAATGTTGTATCTACTGATAGATAGGGGCATTCACATCCGGCTCAACAAATATTTAGCTAAATTTTAGCTAAAAGACCACATTATTCTATTTTAGCTACTTACAATTTTAAGGTATCTATATTTGGCTCAGCATTTTAGTTATTCTCTTTCAATTTTTCATTTAAATATTAATTTTCTATTATTTCTCCAACAATCATATTTTTAAAAATTTGTCATTAGTCATATTTTTCTAAATTTGTCTTTCACTAACGATTATATTTTTAAAAATTTTATTTTCCTAATGGTCATTTTTTTTTAAAAAAAATTTAATAGTATATATTACCATTTATTGAATATGTTATTAAAGAATTTAATAACACCCATGCAAAAAGAGAAAAAAAAAAAAAAAAACCAAAAACAAAAAAAACAAAACAAAAAACAAAAGATTGAACAAAAATTGCAAATTTGATGATACCCATAAGTTGAAATATGCAAAATAACTTTGATTTCAAGATAAATAAAACCCTTCACAAACGTATTAGGTATTGTGAGGCTGATTTTTTATTTTATAGTAGAGGGATGATAAAATCATTTTTTATTAGAGGAGAGAGAAAAGAACGAATTTTTATTATATAAGATTTAGATTGTTCAGCATCGGCTACTTTGTTGAGCCGGTTGGGAGGTGTTTTTTAGTTACTTGGCTATGTTGTTGAACCGAATGTGAATGATCTTAATGTGCTTGCATTTTTAATGAGAAACTAATAGTTAAAATAGAAAAATTATGAATTTTGAGCAGTTAAAATAGCCATTTACTATCGAAGATCCTCTAACATTGCAGTTGTCAAGTTCCCTGTTGACATGGATATTGCAGATCTGGAACTGAAGACGTTATTGCTGACTGAGCTTCCAGTAATGCTGTTGATGGGGCTGAGTAAACTGACTGAACATCCAACATCTGAGCTGACTGAGCTACCAATGATGCTGACTGAACTGACTGAGTTTCCAATGATCCTGTTGATGTTGCGGACTAAACCAACTGAAATTCCAACATCCAGACTGACTGAGCTTCCAATGATGCTTCTGGTGTTGCTGACAAAACTAACTCATGAGATGGCAATGCTGCTATTTCTCAATGAGCTTATTTTCGAGCTTCTTATTTCCATCAAAAAAATGGATCCCAGGTTGGTGGAGGCAGCACTTAATGGAAACGTCATTGAGCTGCAAAGATTACTTCAAGAGGACTCCCTCTTACTGGATAGAAATTCGTTAGCCATGTACCCTGAAACTGCCCTACACATTGCAGCCATGCGTGGGCAAACAGAGTTTGTTAGGGAGCTATTGAAGCTTAAACCAGATTTTGCCACCAGACTTGACAAGGACAGGTTGAGCGCATTACACAACCTCCGGAAATGGGTTTGTCGAATACAGCCCTAATTAGAAACTTGAACATTCGATACTCGGCTCCGATACAACCCTAATTCGAAAGTCCACTTACTAATTTCATAAATACCAAAATTACTGGTCCAGCTATGTATTTAACCCTTATTTATAACATTACAACGAAATTGAAAACCATAATTTAGATAATTATGTTGCTTTAGTTTTGAGTCTCGGATTCGGTTTCTGCATCAGCAGCTTCACCAGCTAATTATTTGGAGCAAATATGAAGGCAGCCCCTGCCACTTTGATCGTACTTATAACCCTTACGACAACATCCATGGTAGCATCGATGTTTGCCGCCAGATCCACCTATTATTAACACGATATCCTCGTACATCCCATATCTGCCACCGTATTTGGCATCATCTACTCCATTGGCCTCTTTGGTGGCCTTCACTGCACGTGCAATTAATGAACAATGTTGCTATAATATAATTATGATTTTAATGTGACAATATTAAAATTAATTAGCACACATAAAGAAAAACAAGTTGTTAGTGATCCCAACGCACCGTTTTTCAGGTCCCTCGCTGCCACCTCCGAAGTGATGAGAAGAATAATGGCCAACAAAAGACCTAGGAAAAGTAAAGCCTTGGAACCCATTTTTCTTAGCAAACAGAACTTGTAAACAAAGAAACTATTGGAAAGTGGTGATAAAATCAGTGCTCTTTCTTTATAGGCCAATATTAAAGAAAGAGCGCAACACCATTAAATTTGAAATTTCGATCATTTTCAATCCATTTGAATGAGATAATAACTTGTCTTTTAAAATGAAAAACCCCTCCCTCCAGTGTCCAAATGGACAGGAGAGGATACTGCTCCATTAATTTGGAAGGGCGCCCTACAATATTGTTTTAATATATAATGCAATACACGCTTTGGACATGTTTGAAGCTACTATACGGAAAGCTTCTGTTTCACCTTTGGCATGGTAGTGAAGTTGCCTTTGACGTGTTTGAAGCTATGGAAAGCTTCTCTTTGACCATCCCTTGGTAATTAAAGAAGGCCAGTATTTTTATAAAAATGATGGACAGGACAGTTTCGAGGGGATTTCTAGCTAATTAAAACTTCTTACTTTGATTCATCTTTTTTGACTTCAATTCCTGAACGATTTTATCTACTTTACTTTTGTTATGGTTGTTGTTCGTTTTCCAATTTCCATGATACTTCCTTCCATCTCGAGACTAAATGCAGAAGCAAAAGAAATGGATTACAGCTAGCTAGCAATTTCCTAGCTACCATAATTTTTATTATTATTGCATGAATTTAAACCAAATTGATAATTAATTAAGTATAACAGTTGGATATTTGGAAAGAGCACGTTTTATAAGGAGGATCACAAAGTATTGCATTAATTAATTAGTTCCTCAAAAAAGAAAAGAGTTGGAACAGAGGTATCCCTTGGTAAAGAAGGCCACTAATTTTATAAAACTGATGGACCGCACAGTTTCAACGGGATTAATTTCTAGCTAATTGACTAGCTAGGAACCACCTCGGACGCTTCCTAATTATAACCTGCTCTTTAATTATTTGCTTCCTCTGATCAAATCACTTGACTTGGGATCCATCAGAGTGTTTTTTTTTTTTTTATATGCCTGCACAAGAGGAGGGGGGAGGATTCGAACTAGTGACCTCCACTTTATTATGCGTGGTCTCAGCCGATTGAGCTACCTCTTACGGACGGGATTCATCAATAGTTGGCCTCGTTCAATCAACCCTGAAACTTATCCATCTAGGGACTGCTAAATTGCAATCCCATACACACAAAAATTAAATTCTCTCCCATAAAAATAAGGCCCCGTTTGATTTACTGGGAATAGAAGAGGTTAGAATAGAATAATTATTCCAATTATTTAGTTTGATAGAAATACATATTTCATAATTAGAATTGAACTAAAATTACTAAAAAGCCCATTTAATTTCTAATTTTTCCAAAACTCAAATTAAAATAAATAAATAAATAAAGATTGAATGTATATTCGCGGCCACCCTCATGGGCCGTTCTCGGGGTGGGGAATCTCACCTGTGGTGGTCTTGGCCACCCCCAGAGGGCCTCGGGGGTTCACCGCGAGGCCCTCCAGCGCCACCCCCTTGGCATTGTGTGACCGGCCACCCACATGACATTTTGTTTTTATTTTTATTTTTAATTTTTAATTTTTAAGCCATTCCTCTCACTTGTGTGTAAGAAATTAGTAATTCCTATGAGAATAACTATTCTTAGGAATAGACCCTTATCAAACAAAAGAATGGCTATTTCATAGGAATAGCCATTCCATTCCAAAGGTCTATTCCGCAAATCAAACAGGCCCTAATTATTCTCAACATTCCATGTTAAAATATGGGCCACCCCCAACGACGTTTAGGGGGTGGCCAGGCCACCCTCGATGGGCCTCATGGGTCCACCCCAAGGTACTTTAGGGGTGGTGCGACCACCACCTGCAGCGGGTGGCCGACCAGCCCCTACAACTCAAGGGTTTTCCAATTTTATTTATTTATTTATTTGAAAAACAAAATGTGGGGTTTTAGATAATTTTGGTTCAACTCCAATTAAAATACATATGTTATTGCCAAACTAAGAAATATGAATAACTATTCTATTCCATTTTCATCTATTCTTAATACTAGCTATTCATTTTCTTAACAGAATACACATTCTGCGAATCAAAGAAGGCCTAAGACCTCTGAGATAAAGAAAAAGAAAAATAGAAAGTCACATTAATCACACGAGTTACTAAATTCATAATTTCACGTGAACTTGCTTGGCTGCAACTTATCTTTGTGGGATTTTTGTTGATTGGACCTACTGAAATAAATGGTTCACGATTGGCGCTGACAATAATAGGAACAATGGTCTTCATCGACATAGCTCGCTTCGGCTTCTAGTTCGTCAAGAGCTGGTCCAATGAAATTAGAAACAGAAAATCTAATGACAGAGAACAACCTTTTTGTGTGGTTTTCCTTGCCAAATATAGTAGGCTAGTGTTGCATATCTACTTGTCGGAAAAGCCTTGAGCATGCATGAATTAAGGTTGTTAGCTTTTTGGGAGTATGTGAACTTGAAAAAACTCTAAACTGTGGCATGTAATTCTAATAATATTGCTTCCTATTTTCACCTTTATAGTTTATAGTCAAAGCTATTTCTCAATTTGGTCATAGGTGAACCTCAATGTGAAAATTCTGATTAAAAGGCTCTGTTTGTTTCACCATAAAATGATTTACAGAAAATGTTTTACATATTTACGGGTGTTTGACGCGACGTAAAATAATAGTCAATGAAAAATATTTTCCCTTTAATCGAAAATTTTTCTTTAATTTTAGAAAAATGATTTACTGTTTTCAAAACCGTAAACTAATTTTCGACTTTGAGCATCTCATTCTCACTACAAAAATATAATTTTTTTGTAACGGCCCATTAGTGACGTGTTAAGCCTGTTGACACGTTACTAACGGTTAGTAACGTGTCATTAGTAACGTGGCTGGCAGGTTGCAAAATTGGAAGTTACTAAATTGGAAGTTACTAATGGGAATTTAGTAACGTGTCAATTTCTGACACGTCACCCTTTAGTAACGTGTCAGAAATTGACACGTTACTAAAGTTTAGTAACGTGTCAAACTTAACACGTTACTAAGCTTTAGTAACGTGTCAATTTCTGACACGTTACTAAAGTTTAAAAAATTAATTAAAAAATATATATTTCAAATTTATTTCTGGATTTTTTTTTTTCAAATAATATTATGGAATTCCAAACCCAGATTTCAAATAAAATCATATTCGAATTTGATTTTCAAAATTCCAAACCCAGATTTCAAATAACATCATATTCGAATCTAATTTTCAAAAATTCAAACCCAGCAAATAAAAATTTATTTGACAAAAAAAGAATTAATTGAACTTTGAATAGATCAATAGATTCAAACTCAGCAGCAAAAATTAATTTAAGCAAAAAATTTCAAAAGTTTTGAACTTAGAATCTAATTTTACTACTCACTCACTGTGTGGAGTTGGAAACCTACAACACCAAAAATCAGAAACCTACAACACCAAAGAACCAGAAAAATCAGTAGGTTTAAAAGTTAAGACAAATGACAAAAAAATCAATAAGAAAAATTACTCATTAAAGTATATAATGTCTGATCCTTAAGTGGATTCAACCTGAAAAATCAAACCAAACCAACCAAAAAATTCAGACCCAGAAAAATTTCAAACCCAACAGCAAAAGAAATTTCAAAATTCCAAACCCAGCAGCCAAAACAAATTTCAACACCCCAAACTCAGCAGAAAAAAAAAAAATGTTAGATCTTCGATCGCTTCTCTTTTTCATCTTCTTCTTATCTTCTCTTTTTTTCTCTTCTCCTTTTCTTTTTCTTCTTCCCATATGAGAGAAGAGAGAGCTGCCATGGGCGTGAGAGCAAAAGAGAGAAAAAGAGAAGAAAGAAGAAGTACGGCCAGGATGAAGAAAAAAGAGGGAAGAAATAAAAAAAATAATTGACAACTTTAGTAACGTGTCAAATTTGACACGTTACCAATGGGAAATTTGAAAAAATAAATAAAAAAAATTTGAAAACTTTAGTAACGTGTCAAATTTGACACGTTACCATTTGGTAACGTGTTAGCTTTGACACGTCACTAAATGGTAACGTGTTAAATTTGACACGTTACCAATGGGAAATTTGAAAAAATAAATAAAAAAATTTTGAAAACTTTAGTAACGTGTCAAATTTGACACGTTACCATTTGGTAACGTGTCAAAGCTGACACGTCACTAAATGGTAACGTGTCAACTTTGACACGTTACTAAAGTTGTCAATTTTTTTTTAATTTTCGGAACAATGACGTGTCAAATTTGACACGTTACCATTTTGTAACGTGTCATCTTTGACACGTCACCAAATGGTAACGTGTTAACTTTAACACGTTACCAAATACTTTGGTAACGCGTGAAAAAGTGCCACGTCACCAAATAGTGACGTGTGAAAAAATCCTGCACAATAGGCACGTTACTAATAACACATTTTTTTGTAGCACTAGCTTTTGTGGTCATTTTGCATTCAAAATTTTCTCAGTAATAAGTTGGTAGACATCTCAATCGTGGTGATGGAAGTGCTGATGATACCATGCTTGTAGCTTTCATTAGTCTTGCATTGCATTCATCTTTGAACTTTCCTGGTTAATGACAAAAGAAAGGTGATAATGCGTGGAAGAAAAATTAGGGTTCTGATTGGATTAAATTGATACAACCGTCGGGTAGTACACTTTCTTTTTGGAAATATCATTTATAACGACCAGTCATCAATAGGTTCTTTCATGGGTCTCACATTCGCTTGTATTTTTGTTGGATCAAGATTCCCTACAATTTTTAAAAAATTGTAAATTATCAGATTACAGAATTTATGCCGTTTATAGGTATTGAAACGCTTGAAAAATGTCGTTTATTAAAAATGTAGCATGTTACTGTTGAGAATTAAGTATATTTTTATTAGGTTCTTGTTTTTTATGTTGTAAAAAAACTTTGAGCTATAATTTCAAGAAAATTGTAGATTCTTAATTAGGCCATTTCTAGGGCATCAAAACGCTTGAAAAATGCTATCTATTAAAAAGGTAGCATGTTACAATTGAGAATTGAATATATTTTCTTAAGGTTCTTGTTCTCTATGTTGTAAAAAAACTTTGAGCCAAAAAAATCATCTTTTAATTTTATGAAAAAGAAGTGTCTCTGCAAAAGTGAAAAAAAAAAAAACATTTTGAAAAGAAAACTCTTTTTGCCTGCCTCAATAAAAATGTGGCATTTTTAAAGTGTTTTGATACCTAAAAATACCTTAATTTCATAATTTGAAAATTGTAGACCATCCTAATTCCTTTCTATTTTTTTTTTTTTTTTTTGTGGTATAAAATTCAATAAAATGGGTTATGTTAAATGGGGTTGAGCACATATATTTAAGTTATTGGTTTTTCTATGATACACGATTATTTTTTGTTAAAATATTTATTTATTTTCAATGTTCAAGGGCGGGTAAAAATCATGAGGATAAGAGTGAGAGTTTGAGAATAAGGTCACGTAAGACCACTTTGAGTGATCGATGAGTGATGGTTATAATTGTTTGACTATTTGGACAAATGGATGCTGTATTTGAGTATTCTCATGATTATTTGATAATTGTATATGTCGATTTGGACATGATGTATTGAGATTTGAGCATTATGTAGCATATCTTGACAATATCAAAGTAGTCCAAGTAATTTTATTTGTTGGTTTAATAGTATTTTGCTGAATATATGAATGAACGATCGATTGGATTTTAGATGTAGAGAACAGCATCTTAATAATATACAAAAATATTATTGGTGTTTTTAATAATTACATAAGTGGACGTTTACATAATATTAGTAAGATGATATTTAGTATTACTCTATTTTTTTAAAAAAAATTAAAAAAAAAAAAAAAAAAAAAAGCACGGACATTAATGTTGTTGGAATATTTTGGTAAATTATTACATAAGCGCATGTTGTGCTTTGGCATCATATGTGAAAATGTATGGCTTAAAATTTGTCCACGTACGTACGTATGATTAAAAAAAAAAAGAGGCGTAAATTGAAGTACGATAAAATGTTTCATGTAATGCTGTAAATGAAGAGAAAATAATATATGTTTAGAATCTGTCCACGCGTATGGTCTAGATTAATGGGAGTAAACCAGTTATATAACTTGCTTCTACTGCAGGAACTAGAACAGAAACAATCAGATTTTTCAGCTTTCTTTTCCACTGATTTTCTGCAGGAAAATCAGCGACGCTTTCTTAGCTACCCTTTTTGTCGTGTTTTGAAATATCCGGCCAACACTTCTGAAAAAAGGCAAAAGAAATGGTGTTTCCTGCAACAACAGGAGGAGGCGGCGACGGTTGGGCAGACATGAAGAGCATCACCCTTCAAGTGCTCAAGGGGCGGTGGTTCGTGGTGTTCACAACATGTCTGTTGATGTCCGTCTCCGGAGCGAGCTACATGTTCGGCCTCTACTCCAACGAGATCAAATCCACACTCGGCTACGACCAGACAACTCTCAATTTGCTTGGCTTCTTCAAGGACTTGGGTTCCAACATAGGTACCGTTAAATCATTATCTCAATACGTTCAATCACCACTTATTTAAAAAAAATTAAAAGTATATATTCACAATGATAAAGTAAAGTTTTTTCTTTTTTTCTTTGGTGTTTAGACTAGCTGGTTGCTACAGTCAATTTTGTTTGGTCGTGGAGTTTTTGTAATTGGCTGGTTGCTTGTATTAGTCTAAGTTGTTGAATGAAATTTTTTCTTATTCATAAATAAAATGATCAAATTTAAAAGAGCCACTTTTAAAATGAAGCAAGCATTAAATTCTTAATATCTTTCTATACTTTAATTAATTATAATTTTTTATTAGTTTTAAACCATTATATAATAAGCTTAAAAAATAAACGGACGAGAAAGTAACCTTAGATAAATGGGTCTTTGACTTTTTTTGAAAAGTAAAACTTTTGATTTTTAGCGGACTGGAAAGTAAGCTCACAGCAAAGTAAAAAAAAAAAAAAAAAGCTTAAAAAATTATAACTTCCACTTTTTCGGCTCTAGGTATGTTTAAGGAGTATATATGACAACCGTTAAAAATGGATTGGAGCTTGTTAATAAACCGATATTTTTTTTTAGTTTTGTTACATTTTTAGTGAAAAAGTACATGTAAAAAGCTCATTGTGAATGTTTAAGAAAAAAAAAAAAATTAATAATGTAATTTATATTTTAACAGGTATCCTGTCTGGCCTAATCAACCAAGTGACACCGCCATGGGTGGTCTTAGTAGTTGGTGGAGTTCTGAATTTTTTTGGTTACTTCATGATATGGCTGGCCGTGACCAAAAGAATTGGCAAGCCTAGTGTGTGGAACATGTGCTTGTACATTTGTATTGGTGCAAATTCCCATACTTTCACCAACACTGGAGCGCTCGTCACCAGCGTGATGAACTTCCCAGAGAGCCGTGGAATGGTGATGGGGCTTAATAACGGCTATATCGGTCTGAGCGCAGCGATTATCACGCAATTATTCCACGCCTTCCTTGGCGGCGACACCAAGTCTTTGATCTTGCTAATGGCGTCTCTTCCAATGGCCGTATCCTGCACTTTTCTCCGTGTCATTCGGGTTCTGAAGGGTGGTGTTCGGCAACCTAACGAAATTAGAGTTTTCTGCAATTTCCTCTGCGTTTCACTTTGTCTTGCTGGGTTTTTGATGGTTATGATTATTGTACAAAACAATGTCACCTTCACGCAAACAGAGTATGGTGCCAGTGTCGGCGTGACGTTTTTCTTGTTATTTCTCCCCATTGTTGTCGTCGTCAAGCAAGAGTATAAGATTTGGAAGATCAACAAGAAAGTTGTCAATGATCCTTCACCGTTGAAAGTAATCACTCAGCTTGAGCCTTCACCATCATCAATTTCGGCTACTGAAGAATTGACTGCAGAAAATCAAGCTTCCTGTTGGAAAACAATGTTCCGACAGCCGGATAGAGGGGAGGATTATACAATACTCCAAGCACTTTTCAGCATTGACATGTTGCTGCTGTTCTTAGCGACAATTTGCGGCCTCGGGGGGACTTTAACGGTAATGGACAACTTGGGACAAATTGGAACATCCTTAGGATATCCGCTTGCAAGTATAAGCAATTTCGTGTCACTTTCAGGCATATGGAACTATCTAGGAGTTGTTGTCGCAGGTGTGGTGGCAGAAATTTTTGTGACAAAATACAAGTTTCCTCGTCCTCTTATGCACACTTTAATCCTCCTTTTATCATGTGTTGGTTATCTTCTAATCGCGTTTAATGTCAAACATGCACTTTATTTTGCATCTATAATCTTGGGGGCTTGCTGTGGAGCACAATGGCCGCTAGTTTTCACAATAATTTCTGAACTTTTTGGCCTAAAATACTACTCTGTTCTGTACAACTTCGGGGCACTGGCTAGCCCAATTGGGTCTTATTTGCTCAATGTGAGTGTCACTGGGTATTTATATGACCGGGAAGCTATGAAGCAACTAGCTGCATTGGGACTCAAGAGGCAGCCTGGGGAAGAACTAAATTGTAGTGGGGGGGAGTGCTATAGATTGTCTTTCATTATTCTCACTGTTGTGACATTGTTTGGTACAATTGCTTCACTTTTCTTGGTGCTCAGGACTATGAAATTTTACAAGAGTGACATCTATAAGAAGTTCCGAGAGGTAAAAGCCACCGAGACAGGACGGGTGATTGGCCAAGATGGAGTTGGAATGTCAGTGGTTACTCGAGGGGAAAAGGAATAGTTCTCTCCGTTTGAAGTGAAATGAAGAGACACAATTTCATCCTTAGAATAAAATCTTTAACATAAAATAACTCATATCCATTTAACTTGAAATGGAGAAAGATGTACTTCCACTGGAGGGGAGAAGTGTACGTTTGAATATACTTCCATTGATGAATGAAAGGGATTGATAGATATGTTGCTCCCACTTTTGTTATGCAAAGTCTATTCTTTCTTTGTTTTCCTTGCAAGTCATCTTCTGCTTTGATGCTCAATTATCAATAAAAATTAAAATAAAAACAAAAACAAATGCAAAAGAGGTTCTATAATTATTTGCAAAAATTTATAGTCTAACGCTCCCCTTAAGTCCAACACATGTAATATATGCCAGTGGTAAAGTCTAAACTCACAGGTAGGGGTGGGTATCGGTTATAACGATACCGGTAAACCTATTTTCGATAATTAACCGAAATTATCAGTTAATTTAGTTAATTAACCAATAACATTTCGATAAGAAATCATTTCAAAAATTTTGGTTAAAACGGTTAATCGATTAATAATGGTTCGGTTAATCGGTTAACCATGAGTTTGTTTAATTGGGCTAAAAATTGATTATTTTGGGGCCCAAATTGCTTTTTGGGATAAAATAGCTTATTGAACAAAAAAAAAAAAAATTAAATGTGCCCACTAATTAATACAATAAAAGGCTACCATACACATGTTCAGCAAAAAAAAAATTCTTATTAGTTAATCGATTAACCGATAAAAAAATAATTATACCGATTAACCAAATCGAACCGACTTTGGTATAAAAATCCTCAACCGATTACCGACCGACTTCTGGCCGTAGGCAGTTAATGTCGATTCAGTCGCAGTCGGTAGACGATAGACGGTTAATATGCCCATCCTTACTCACAAGACAACCAATAAAGACCAAGGCCTTAATCAATTATAATTCTCAATAATTGTAAAAGACTTTGGCGTCCAGCTTAGCCAATAACTCAATTAAAATCAAAGTTTAGTTGCTCTTTGGTTTTCCAAAGAGATGTGAGTATATAATAAAGGTAACCTATTGGAATTGTTGCAAAATTCTAAATTACTTTGTTCTTATTGTATTTTGTCCTCAATCAATCACAGCATTAACGAGTCATCTTCTCTCTATTTTTTCGTCAATTTTCTTATGTAAAATTTATTAAATTACAAATTAATGTGACACTTTACATTCAATGAATTGTGCATTTTTTAGGCTAGACATGTGAAGATGGGCTCAATAATAGACCTGATAGCTAGGTCTCTATTTTTATTTATTTATTTATTTATTTTTTTAAATATGGAACTTCCATTAATGAAATTTCACGATTATAAAGCTCTTACATCACTCAGCATACGGCTCTGAAAAATTATAGCCAAAAGCTATGAAGTTATAAAGTCATAAAAATGACTTCAAGCTTCCGCTAACCCATGTACAATTACATTTAAAGATCAAATCTACTTCATGCAAACTAGATCTACGGTATAGGTAGCCCAAATACAAAAACAAAAATAAAAAACAACTAGAAACTAAAAATTCGGCCGTGAGAGTTAAGCCCCCACACTGATCTACTACATCCTCAACCCGAAGATCAGGATAACAAATCCATCCTCAACTTGAAGGTCAGGACAAACAAAAACAAAAACTCCACAAGCAGTAGCGGAAGGAGCACGGCATCGTAAACATCTTTTCGAAAGACACGCCAGGCTGGATGCAGGACCTCTGCGGTTCGTCCCCTCAAAATTACAAGAAAAAAAAAAAATTAAGGCAAAAAATAATAATTTAAGATATTTTTTGCTTATTAGTCCATCCCCAAAAATTTTTTTGCCTTGGGTTCCCCCAAATTCAAAGCTAGCTTCGTCCCTGAAACACGCCTTGGTTGAAGAAGACGATCAGATCTAAGGTTGAAGAGACTAGATCTAAAGCAACCCACCAAAAACGGAGACCAAAAGAACCTACAAAGAAGACACCGAGCACTGCTACCGTAAAAGGGGAAGAGGGAAGATCTTGATCTTTCCTCCACTTGAAATTCTCCTTGCTAGGTCTCCTTGTTGATTTGTATGAATTTTTTTTTTTTTTTTTTATTAGTATGAAAAGTTTGTTTTCAAAGTTAAAGTTTATTTTTTGCCCTTATCAATAGGTGTATAAGAATATGCTTTATTATTATTATTATTATTATTGTTTAAAAAAAAAAAAATTTATCAGGCATTATCATGATACTTCAGTTACAAAATGAAAAAGCATTATGTTATCATATAAAGATCTCTGAATAGTTAAATAAAATTATATGATCTAAATTATTTTGAGATAATTAAAATATATATAAACACTACTAAGAAGTTAAAGGAGCATATACCCTCCTGGAAATGGGTGTCAAAGAAATAGACAAAATGGTAGATTGCATCAAATTAAAAGTTCGATGGGTGAAATTGAGAATTTTTTAAATTTGGAAGGGTCTTCTCAAAATGTGTGGTAGTTCAGTGTTCATTTGTGAAATTTTCCCTAATTGAAAAAAAAAAATTAAAATAAAATAAAATAAACA
This sequence comes from Corylus avellana, assembly GCF_901000735.1. Classification (NCBI taxonomy): domain Eukaryota; kingdom Viridiplantae; phylum Streptophyta; class Magnoliopsida; order Fagales; family Betulaceae; genus Corylus; species Corylus avellana. Next base: position 24,019,246 of record NC_081547.1, read on the forward strand.
AAGGGTAAAAGCCTAAAAAGAAAAATGAGAGGGGGCCATTTGGCATGTTATGAGGGTTTTTATTTTTTTCTCTTATTTTATTTCATCATGTCTAATCATTTGCTTCTTGGTTATATATATCCTGTAGTCTAATCTTTGGAGGTTACGTGTCAGTGTCAATAGATCCGATTGCATCGAGTTATATACTTTAGAAAGCACAAATTAACATTTAAGAACAACGTTCTCACATGATTCTATAACATTGTGATATTTTTTTCATACTCCATTTTTCATCATTTATATTCTAAAAAAGTTGAAAACTATGTTTTAGGGAAGCTTGAAAATGAGGTTTGTTTTGTCCCCAATGGGTAAATCAATCGCCTGGGGACCACGCAGCGATCCACGCCTAATGAAGCAAATATTAATAGTTCGAATTCCTCACCTTGTGTGGACATGTCAAAAACAAAATCAGGTTTTTCTTCTTTCAAAAAAGCTATTTCAGGCTTTTTCTATAGATAAGTAGGGGAGAAAACCAAATTTCGGTTAGCAGTTTTAACCGGGGTACCCGGTTGGTATTATTTAAATACCGGAACCAGTAACCGGCTAACCGGTTCCTCCTCCTTAAGCCAGAAGTCAAAAAAAAAAAAAAAAAATTATATATATATATATCCTACAGAGACTTGGTTGTGTTACAAGATGAGATCACAAGCTCACGTTGCTGAGGATAAGGAGGCAGACGGTTTGCACAAGGAGTGTTATGCAGCAAGATGCTTATGTGGAGGATAAGTTGAGTTGTTGAACCATGCAACAGAAGATGGGATAAGGAGAATATGCATACTTTTCTTTTTCTTTTTTAATTTCTAGGATTTTTTTGTCTTTCTTTTTTTAAAAAAAAAAAAAAAAAAAAAAAAAAAAAAAAAAAAGAAGAAAATTATGGGTGTTTTTGTCTTTTTGCAAGACAAAAGGGATGTATTGCAATTTCCTAGTTTGTGGGGACATTATTTCTATCGAAGGTTTGATAAGACATTACAAATTACATGGTAATAGAAGAGAATATGCATATTTTTCCTAAAATAAAAATAGCATACATAAGCATGATTTCTACTAAAAAAACAAAAATGAAAAAAATAATGAGTGGAGGAAATCAGATGAGAAATTTATAAACTTAGATTTCTTTTTATTATTATTATTATTATTGGGAAATGGCATGTTTTCTAATCAAGAAAGTTTGAATGTGAGTGATAATCAAACGGTGTGCCGTTTATGGGAAGTATACGAGAATGATTCAACCGTCTGCCGTTGTCTAGCCAAAACGAATGGAAAATGAATGCCCAACACTATCAATTAGGAATTGTGAAAAATGTTGAATGAAAGATTATGAAACTAACAATTAAGACACGCACTTATAAAAAAAAAAAAAAAACAATTAAGACACGCAGGCATGCATGTTTGTGACCCCCACAACATGTGATTTCCTTTTTGGCTATTTTATGGATTTTCCAATGAGATATGCTATACAATTTTATTTTATTTTTTTAATTTTTTTTGACAAACGTTAGGTGTAATTCACAATTGAAAAATCGACTTGCAAGAGAATGATACGCAAGAGCTTATGTATACATAGTTAATTTTACTTAAGCCATGTGAGACACTTAGGATCGTAACATTTATTTACGTCTTATTAATATTTAATTTTTAAGAGTTAAGGGTGTTTTTGTAATTCAATAAATAGATGTTGCCTAATATTATTTTGGGTAAATCAATAAACAAGTGTGACACTAGGGTTTAACTGTGAGTTTATTTAAGTAAGATTTGCACTCCAATTGAGGCAATAAACACAGCTGCCCAAATTGCTCTGAGGAGAGACTCATCTTATTAGTGATGATGAGATTCTCAGCCTCTAGTTCAACTTGGAATTTCTATACTACTTCTTGTTCTTTGTTTGTTTTGATATTCAACCTACATCACACTTGGAAGCTTCCATAGTATGTAAAAATAATAACACATATAATCTATATCTATATGCAAGGGATTTACTCAGATATGATACAGCGCCAAGTCATGAGGATTTTTTTTTTTTTTTTTTGAAAACATGATATAAATTAAGTAGTTGTTGGTAGGACCTCCAAGATGTATATATGGGGTTCAATATATGCTTGCAATGTTCCAGCATACAAGACTATATATATATATATATTCTCCCTTGATTGATAAGCAATACGCCTGTTTATCTTAACGCTTATTTAATATTCTTTTATGCTCTATCCTTCAACTTGACGTAGCGAAAGTGACAAACGTGAAAGAGAAACTGTGTTCTCAAAGCACACACAATGAACACATGTTGATAGAGAAAACTGATAATATTATATATATAAGAAAGCAGTTTATTTCAATACAAATGATCCCAATTTATAATGAAATTATAAAGTTACAAAAGGGTAAAATATTATAAGAATGGAAATAAACAAAAGAAACAAAATGTAATAATTATGAAAATACTTGGTGCCAAAGGAAATCCTAATTTATGGAAATACTTGGGATCAAAGAAAATCGAAAGATGTAAATCTTCTAGACGAAAAATCAGAAAATTAGAGAAATTAAGTTATTTGTAACATATTTTCTAGTTCCTATATGTAATTTGAGATATTTGAATGGATAATAGAATGGATTTGCATGATTTAGGAGAGAATGAAATGAATGATGTGTTTGGATCGATGAATACGAATAGACTAGATTGATAAACCTTGACTGTTTGACATACTCAAGAATCTCCAAGAGGTTACAGCTTTGTTTGGCAAAGCCTTTCTTTTCCTTTACTATTGTTCATACACAATTTCTCAAAAAAAATTAATATCAAAACATTCTAATTTTTTTATTTTTTACATCACATTATTCATTTTTTATTACTATTCAAATAAAAAAAAATCACTACAAAACAAAACTTTTTCACTTTTTTTACTTTTTTATACTAAACATTCTTACTTTTTTTTTTTTTTTTTCACATCAACTACAGTATCTAAGGAAAAGGCTTTTGCCAAACAAAGCCGCCGTACCGAAAACAATGAACTTTTTTCATATGAATCTCTTCTGCAACCCTACTGATTGCAAACTATTTTGACAGCTAAACCCAACTATCTTTAACCCAGCCCAACTGCCTTAACTAATTACTCCATCACTTATCTAACATAGACCCAACTTTATAGATGGCTTACATTATTATTATTATGGGAAATATCTTCCAAATCACAATATGTCAATTAGTCCCTACATGTTGTGTTCACTTAATTTGCTGCAGATCTGGCTGATATGAAAAGCTTAAAGGTCTTAAATTTGCAACACAATTTCCTCCATGGTGTCCTACCAGTTGAAGGTAACGAAATTGTTTCATCACAAAAGATTTTTTTTTTTTCTACGATAATATTAACTAGCATGCCCATTTTATGTTTTCCCCAGAACTAATCATCCTTGTCATTTTCCTTCATAGGTTTTGCAGCTTCTGGGAGTTTGGAGATTTTAGATTTG
>NC_081547.1:24022846-24034389 GCF_901000735.1 Corylus avellana
ACTTGCAAGAGAATGATACGCAAGAGCTTATGTATACATAGTTAATTTTACTTAAGCCATGTGAGACACTTAGGATCGTAACATTTATTTACGTCTTATTAATATTTAATTTTTAAGAGTTAAGGGTGTTTTTGTAATTCAATAAATAGATGTTGCCTAATATTATTTTGGGTAAATCAATAAACAAGTGTGACACTAGGGTTTAACTGTGAGTTTATTTAAGTAAGATTTGCACTCCAATTGAGGCAATAAACACAGCTGCCCAAATTGCTCTGAGGAGAGACTCATCTTATTAGTGATGATGAGATTCTCAGCCTCTAGTTCAACTTGGAATTTCTATACTACTTCTTGTTCTTTGTTTGTTTTGATATTCAACCTACATCACACTTGGAAGCTTCCATAGTATGTAAAAATAATAACACATATAATCTATATCTATATGCAAGGGATTTACTCAGATATGATACAGCGCCAAGTCATGAGGATTTTTTTTTTTTTTTTTTGAAAACATGATATAAATTAAGTAGTTGTTGGTAGGACCTCCAAGATGTATATATGGGGTTCAATATATGCTTGCAATGTTCCAGCATACAAGACTATATATATATATATATTCTCCCTTGATTGATAAGCAATACGCCTGTTTATCTTAACGCTTATTTAATATTCTTTTATGCTCTATCCTTCAACTTGACGTAGCGAAAGTGACAAACGTGAAAGAGAAACTGTGTTCTCAAAGCACACACAATGAACACATGTTGATAGAGAAAACTGATAATATTATATATATAAGAAAGCAGTTTATTTCAATACAAATGATCCCAATTTATAATGAAATTATAAAGTTACAAAAGGGTAAAATATTATAAGAATGGAAATAAACAAAAGAAACAAAATGTAATAATTATGAAAATACTTGGTGCCAAAGGAAATCCTAATTTATGGAAATACTTGGGATCAAAGAAAATCGAAAGATGTAAATCTTCTAGACGAAAAATCAGAAAATTAGAGAAATTAAGTTATTTGTAACATATTTTCTAGTTCCTATATGTAATTTGAGATATTTGAATGGATAATAGAATGGATTTGCATGATTTAGGAGAGAATGAAATGAATGATGTGTTTGGATCGATGAATACGAATAGACTAGATTGATAAACCTTGACTGTTTGACATACTCAAGAATCTCCAAGAGGTTACAGCTTTGTTTGGCAAAGCCTTTCTTTTCCTTTACTATTGTTCATACACAATTTCTCAAAAAAAATTAATATCAAAACATTCTAATTTTTTTATTTTTTACATCACATTATTCATTTTTTATTACTATTCAAATAAAAAAAAATCACTACAAAACAAAACTTTTTCACTTTTTTTACTTTTTTATACTAAACATTCTTACTTTTTTTTTTTTTTTTTCACATCAACTACAGTATCTAAGGAAAAGGCTTTTGCCAAACAAAGCCGCCGTACCGAAAACAATGAACTTTTTTCATATGAATCTCTTCTGCAACCCTACTGATTGCAAACTATTTTGACAGCTAAACCCAACTATCTTTAACCCAGCCCAACTGCCTTAACTAATTACTCCATCACTTATCTAACATAGACCCAACTTTATAGATGGCTTACATTATTATTATTATGGGAAATATCTTCCAAATCACAATATGTCAATTAGTCCCTACATGTTGTGTTCACTTAATTTGCTGCAGATCTGGCTGATATGAAAAGCTTAAAGGTCTTAAATTTGCAACACAATTTCCTCCATGGTGTCCTACCAGTTGAAGGTAACGAAATTGTTTCATCACAAAAGATTTTTTTTTTTTCTACGATAATATTAACTAGCATGCCCATTTTATGTTTTCCCCAGAACTAATCATCCTTGTCATTTTCCTTCATAGGTTTTGCAGCTTCTGGGAGTTTGGAGATTTTAGATTTGAGTCACAACATGTTGGAAACAACTATTCCTTCTTACATAGGGCGACTAACTTCCCTCAAGGCTTTATCTTTGTCTGAAAATAGATTCTATGGCTCTTTACCAAGTGAAGGTAACTACACTATTAAGTATAAAATTTGACACAGCTTGAAAACTACATGAAAGATAAAAATGGTACTGTTGAGACTTGTTAATTTATTAATGTTTAGCAGATTTGTGTAAACTGGAGAAACTTGAAGAGTTTGATGTTAGCATGAATTACCATCTTGAAGGAATCCTTCCTTCATGCATAAACAATCTGACGTCTCTTCGGCTATTAGATCTCTCAATGAACAAATTCAGTGGAAACATTTCCTCATCCTGGATAGCTAGCCTAAAATCCCTCCAGTACATTGATCTTGGTCATAATAAGTTTGAAGGTGTATTCTCATTCATCTCATTGGCTAATCACTCCCAGCTTCAAGTGGTTCAATTTACATGTGATGACTACAAACTCCAGATTACAGAAATTTTAGGTTGGATACCTTTGTTTCAATTACAGTTCCTCGTGCTCTCAAACTGTTTGAAAAAACTCTCCACTGAAATTCCAGCGTTTCTCTTCCACCAGCACAGCTTGAGAGTAGCTGATCTCTCTCACAACAAGTTGAAAGGACGGATCCCTGGTTGGTTGCTTGAAAACAATACAATGCTAGAATATCTTAGTCTGAGGGATAACTCCTTTCTGGGTCTGTTTCATCTGCCACCCCATCTTAACCTGAGCATTTCTTGGATGGATGTTTCAGCCAATCAGTTTGATGGGCAGCTTCAGGAAAACATAGGAAATCTCCTACCAAACATAAAGAGCCTAGACTTGTCCAGAAATGCTTTTGAAGGTCATCTCCCCTCATCAATTGGGAACATGAGTGGAATGGAGATCGTCCTTCAATAACTTCTCAGGCGTAGTACCCAAAGAATTGGTTGCAGATTGTTCAAAGCTGAAGGTTCTAAAATTATCAAGGAATAATTTTCATGGTGATTTATTTTCGACCCACTTTAACTTAACCCGGTTGCTGCTTCTAGATTTTAGTGACAATCAGTTCTCCGGAACTCTGTCGAAGAAATTATTAAAATTTGCACAGGAGTTCATGGACGGCAGCAATAACCACTTGTCCGGTAAGATTCCCAGCTGGATATGTAACAACATGATTATACAAACACTCATCTTGAGTTATAATTTTTTCAGTGGTCATTTTCAATGTGAAAGCTCTATACTTGAGTTTTTAGACCTTTCTCATAATTTTCTGTCGGGATCTTTACCTTCCTCGTCAGGGAATTCTTTGAGGCACATACATTTTCAAGGGAATATGTTTTCCGGTTCAATACCGAAAGCCTTCATCAATGCTCTTATCAACGGGTCAAATATTGTGACATTGGATATCAGGGAAAACAACTTGTCAGGTAGCATTCCCAGCCTGCTCGGAGCAGTTTTCACCTTAAGAGTTCTGTTGATGGATGGAAACTCCTTCAGTGGTCTTATCCCAACTCAGTTGTGCCAATTGATCCAAGTAAGCATAATGGATCTTTCCAACAACAATTTTTCTGGGTCAATACCTCGCTGCTAGCTTTCACTACATTAATTACCTTTGGGAAGAGCTATTACGATTATGCTAATTCTGGTACGGTGTTTTGGAATGCAAATTGCTGGCGTGTAGGTCTCCTGGTGAAGATTTTTCAAATTCATAATTATGAACTTATGAATGAAGAAGATGAAGTTCAGTTCGTTACAAAACATAAGACTAGCTCTTACACGGGTCTCCCTCTTCGGTACATGTCTGGATTGGATTTGTCAGCAAACAACCTTACAGGTCTAATCCCTTACGAATTAGGAATGCTTGCTTCTCTCCATGCACTTATTAAATTTGTCTCGGAACCAGCTCACAGGTTCCATTCCAAATACATTCTCCAATCTGACTCAATTAGAAAGCTTGGACCTTTCTCACAACAATTTGAGTGGAGAAATCCCTTCTGCATTGAATGGCTTGCATTTTTTGGCGGTCTTCACAGTTGCTTACAACAACCTATCAGGTAGAATTCCAGACACGAAACAATTCGTGACGTTTGATGAGAGAAGCTACGAGGAAAACCCATTACTTTGTGGACCACCCCTGAAGAAAAGATGCAACAACGTATACGTAGATGGTCACCCATCTCCTTCGGCAACAAAACCGGATGGAAAATGGTACACAGTAGATCTTGTGGTCTTCTTTCCAAGCTTTTTCGTAGCCTTCTTCATGTTCTTCCTGGGACCTGTTGCATTTCTTTATTTTAATCCTTAATGGCAAAAGGCGATGCTTCGATTTGACTGAGGATTGTATGTATTCTTGTTACTATTTTGTTGTCGATACTCTACGTAGGTTATCAAATCGTTTGTATAATTAGCTATTGTTGGATTTGTGCTTAATTATGTATAGGGTAATGCTACAGGAAACTCTGGCGTGCATGGCACGCTAGCCAAATTTTTTACTTTTTATATAATAATATAAAAAATAAAAAATTTGGCTAGCGTGCCATGCACGCCAGCATTCTTTGTATCATGACCCATGAGTATATAATGGACGTACGGTTGAGAATTTTATTGTAGACGTACGGTTAAGAATTTTATCGTACTATTTTGATTTTACACACCAACATTCTCTGTATCATGACTCATGAGTATATAATGGACGTACAGTTGAGAATTTTATCATACTATTTTGATTTTACACATGTCATGCACGCAAGCCAAATTTTTTTTTTTATAATAAATAAAAAATAAAAATAAAATTTGACTGGCGTGCCGTTTTCTGTATCATGACCCATGAGTATATAATGGACATACGGTTGAGAATTTTATTGTACTATTTTGATTTTACACATGTAGAATATTATGGGTAGCCCGTATGTTGGAGAAGAAATTGTAATTAACATTACAATATTTGAATAAACTTCCATTAATGAATTATGAATGAAAGGGTTTGATAGATATATAGCCCCACTTTTGTACTGCAAAGTCTATACTTCCTTTGTTTTCTTTCCATATTTGCATGGCAGTGTATGGATTTTCTTAAAAATCTAAAGTTTGGTCTCAAAAAAAAGTTTCCTTTATTTTCTCCTAAGTCCCTTCCCTTCTCATACTTCCCTCTTTTTCCTTTGTGAAAGAAGAGTAAAAAGAGATTAGAGATGAGAATTTTGATGGAATTCTTTTTCTTGTCATTATTATTTGACAAATTTTCAAGTTTGATAAATAGATATGCTTGGTGAGCATGTATTTATCTTTTATCTCAAATTTCATCGTTTTCACCTCAAAAACCCATTCTAGATTATTCTCGATTGTTTATATAAAATATAATGCTAGGAGTATTAATTATTTTACTAATAGAGACTTACTAAACTGATGTGTAGCTCATTCATTGGAGAAAAATAAAACAATTAATTAAGAGGAATGTAATGAATATTATTGAATGAGCTACACATTAATTTAGTAAATCTCTGTGAATAAAAAAATTATTATCCATAATATTTCTCAAATATGAAATACCAATTTCTTTTATGGGCAGCTAGTATTTCTCTTTTCCTTGTTTGACTTCATTGTTCTCTGTCTTCTTTGTCTGTTTTTTTTTTTTTTTTGGTAATCTCAATTTCTAGGTCCGGAATTATCACGTTTTGTCAGAACGTCCATAGTTCAACACAATGTCCGTACATGTTTCAATACTTCATGTTTTCCCCAATTTTCTATGTTCTTAATGGTTTTATTTTTTAGAAAACTTCACTAAAGACCCCCAAATTTTCACCCATTTTGAAATATCTTCTTAAACTTCAATCTCTCAATTTAGTCACCTGAACTTTTAATTGCTCTTAATTTGGACCCTTCCGTTAATTTTAACCGTTAAAATTTCAAAAAAAAGACCAAAATATCCCTGATTTTTGTTTTTAAAAAAATAAAAAAACGTTTTAGAAGTTTGAATTTTATACAAAAGTATTAGGAATTAATCCTATTTCCCAAGACCCGTGAGATGCGAAAAACAAGAAGAATGTGAAATAACAAAGATAAGCAATCACACACGACACAAAGATTTAAGTGGTTCGACTTAACAAGCCTACATCCACTGGCGGAGACGACTCGGAGAAAATCACTATCAAAAGATGGAGTACAAAAATAGTAGAGAGAAAATTAAATCACTCAAATCCCAAAGCCCCAATACACCTAAATCTCACTATCACACAAGAAAGATTATTCCTAAAATAGAATACAAAAGACAAATGTACAAACTCTTCTTTTGCTGGAACAGATAGCGGCTGATCTCTATTTTCTTCTCTCACTCTGCAGCACCCTTTTTCTTCTAATCACTTGTTTTTGGCTCCTCCAAAAACCACAAAGAAGAAAACACAGTTGCTGCCCTTATACCTCATTCTCTCAAATTCTCTCTTTTTTCCTCCCTTTGGTGCTTCACGTTTTTGGCACACACAAATTCACCTTGTGTTTTATTCCTTATATAGAAGCTTAACTCTCCTTTTACATGTTGGTCTAGGACTTCTACTATAAGTCAAACAAGGAGTCCAATTACATATAGGAGAATGACTCCAAAACCCACATATAAAAGAGCAAACCGGTTGAACCAAGAACATCTCCTACTTGAAGAATGAGACAAACTATTGGGTCCCACCATGACTTTTAATTCAAGTCATACTTAACAATTTCCACCTTGACTTGAATCCCATCAAGTCTACCAAAATGTGTCTCCTTCGGATGTCTCCGCCTCAGCCCCCAAGGGCAATCACACTCTACAAGTGTCCCTCAAGTCCAAGCGCCTCTTGAACTTGAGCATAGGACTTGATATAGACATTACACCATGCCTCTCTATCAGCCCCGTCGACCATACAGCTTTCTTCGATGACTCTTTCTTCCTGTAGACCAATCTGCACCCTTTAGCCTTCTTTCCCTTGGGTAATTCTGCCGATTCCCAAGCTTTACCACTCTGTAGTGACTCCACCTTTTTCGGCATACCATTTTGAACAGACGATGGATCTCCACTACTAGCTGTCAGAGCAAAAGATACCATATCCTCAAAGTCATACCTCTTTGTTGCTTTTCGATCACGTTTCTCTTTGCCTCTTGCTAAAGAATAACACTCTTCTCGGTGTTGTAAGTCTCTTGAAGATTTTCCGTCATCATATTCATCCGTGAGTGAACACTGTTCATCAAGCTCCACCTCCACGAATTGTTTCTCTTTCTGCACTGTACTTTCAGAAAGATCATCTAAGTTAACAAACTCAGACTTCTTCGGTTCCTGCTCTGTAACTTCAGGTTCTGCACTTGACCCATCCTTGTACATAGCACACTCATTAAAAGTCACATTCCGACTTCTAATGATCTTCCGATTTTGATCATCCCAAAATCGATAACCGAAGGCCTCATCTCCATATCCAATGAAGAAACACTTTTAGATTTACCATCTAGTTTACTCATAGCATCAGACTCAACTTGGACATACGAAGCACAACCAAAAACTTTCAGATGTGAAAGATTTACCTCTTTTCCACTCCAGACTTCTTCCGGTAGTCTATGGCTCAGGGGAACGGAAGACCCCCTATTTATCAGATATGCAGCAGTGCTCACTGCATCAGCCCAGAAAGTCTTTGGTAACCCAGCATGCAATCTCATACTCCTGGCATGCTCATTGAGAGTCTTGTTCATGCACTCAGCCACGCCATTCTGCTGCGGCATTCCCGGGATAGTTTTCTCTATTCTAATCCCATTCACTGCACAAAACTGTTTAAACCCCCTGTCTTCGTATTCTCCTCCATTGTCTGATCTCAAACGCTTGAGCTTCAAGCCCGTTTCAGTCTCAACCATGGCCTTCCATTTCTTAAAAGTCTCAAATACATCAGATTTACTTTTCAAGAAATAAACCCATACCTTCCTGCTTGAGTCATCAATAAATGTGATGTAATACCGCGAGCCTCCAAGAGATGCCACTGGTGCGGGACCCCACAAATCCGTGTGTACCAGCTCCAGCTTTCCAAGCTTAGGTGCTTTGCCAACTTCCGCGAAACTCACCTTCTTCTGCTTCCCTAGGATGCAGCCTTCACACAATCAGAATCAACTGACTTCAACCCCGGTAGTTTCCCTTTTGACATAAGTACCTTCATCTCTTTCTCGCTCATGTGCCCAAGCCTTAGGTGCCATAGTTTTGAGTCAGCAGTCGTATCTACAACAGCATCTGTATCCTTGCTGTTCGTGGTCATATAGAGAGTACCCGTCTTATGACCACGAGCCAAAATCCTAGCTTCCCTTGCTGACCTTCCACTTTCCACCGTGGAAATGAATTGAATGCCCTTCCTCATCAAGCTGTCCCACTGAAATCAGATTCTTCCTCAGCTCCGGAACATGCCTGACCTTCTGTAGCTTCCATACCGAGTCATTATGAACTCTAATGCGAACATCGCCTAAGCCTACAACATCCAGCGCCGTTCCGTCAGCCAAATACACCTTCCCAAAATCTCCACCAACATAGTTTCCGAGAATTTCACGGATCGCTGTCGTATGAAAAGATACTCCTGAGTCTAAGACCCAAGAATCAAGGGGACTGTCAACAGATAGAAGTAGGACATCATATACTTCTTTTGTTACTACATTTGCATAATCATTCTCAGTCTCCTTCCGCAGTTCCCTGCAATTCTTCTTGTAGTGGCCAGTCTTGCCACAGTTCCAACACTAAGGTTGTCGGTCAAATCTGAATTTGCTTCTCCCTTTTCTGGAATTTGATCTGCCTTGACCATAGTTTCTATCTTGCCCTCTGCCCCGAGTCTCGAGGTTTAAAGCAGCACCAGAACAAGAGGCTTCACCCGCATCTTTTCTGCGAACCTCTTCACTGAGAATCAAATCTCTGACGTCTTCATAGCTTAGTTTACTCTTTCCTACAGAGTTACTCACAGCCATTCTCACTGCTTCCCAGCTATTGGGCAAAGATGCCAAGACGATCAACGCGCGAACCTCATCATCAAAATTAATTTCCACCGAAGATAATTGATTTATGATGGTGTTGAACTCATTGAGATGATGTGCCACCGAAGCTCCTTCCGCCATCTTAAGGTTGAACAATTTCTTCATCAGATGCACCTTGTTGTTAGCCGAAGGCTTCTCATACATGCTTGACAAAGCCTTTATTAGACCTGTTGTGGTCTTCTCCTTTATAAAGTTGTGTGCAACTGATTTTGACAGAGATAACCTGATAACTGCTAGGGCTTTATGATCAAGCAGAGCCCACTCGCTATCATACATGTCGTCGGGTTGTTCTTCCAAAAGAGGTTGATGAAGATCCTTCCCACAAAGAATATCTTCAATCTGTACCTTCCAATACCCAAAATCTTTGCCGTCGAATTTCTCGATTCCCATCTTTCCTCCTTCACCTGCCATCGCTCCCACTCTAACCAACAGCTCTGATACCAGTTGTTAAGAATTAATCTTATTTCCCAAGACCCGTAAAATGCGAAAAACAAAAAGAATGCGGAATAACAAAGATAAGCAATCACATACAACACAAAGATTTAAGTGGTTCGGCTTAACAAGCCTACATCCACTGACGGAGACGACCCAGAGAAAATCACTATTAAAAGATGGAGTACAAAAATAGTAGAGAGAAAATTAAATCACTCAGATCTCAAAGCCCCAATACACCCAAATCTCACTATCACACAAGAAAGATTATTCCCAAAATAAAATACAAAAGATAAATGTACAAACTCTTCTTTTGCTGGAACAGACGGCGGCTGATCTCTATTTTCTTCTCTCACTCTGCAGCACCCTTTTTCTTCTAATCATTTGTTTTTGGCTCCTCCAAAAACCACCAAGAAGAAAACACCGTTGCTGCCCTTGTACCTCATTCTCTCAAATTCTCTCTTTTTTCCTCCCTTTAGTGCTTCACGTTTTTGGCACACACAAATTCACCTTGTGCTTTGTTCCTTATATAGAAGCTTAACTCTCCTTTTACATGTTGGTCTAGGACTTCTACTATAAGTCAAACAAGGAGTCCAATTACATATAGGAGAAGGACTCCAAAACCCACATGTAAAAGAGCAAACTGGTTGAACCAAGAACCTCTCCTACTTGAAGAAAGAGACAAACTATTGGGTCCCACCATGACTTTTAATTCAAGTCATACTGAACAAAAAGTCAGGGGTATAAATGTCATGTGACGTTTAAAATTTGACGAAGGAGTCCAAATTGAAAGCAATTGAAAGTTTAGGGAACTAAATTGAGAGATTTTGAAGTTCAGAGATAATATTTTAAAACGGGTGAAAGTTTGAGAGTCCTTAGTGAAATTCTCCCTTTATTTTTCCTAGGTGTTACAACGACCCTCCACAGATCCTTTATTCATCCCCGCACGTCACAATACCCCATCTCTACTGCAACTGCTGCACCATTGTCGCATCTTAGCGAGTTGATGCCGTTGCTTATACAGTGCAATTGTTGGGTGCACCTTGCTATGGTGGTGCGCGTGTAGTCTGTAATACATTGATGTGTGTGGTTATACAATGTGATGGCATGCTCAAACCACTACCGGAAAAGGTAGATGTGGAGTCAACATGGCTCTCTTTTCTTTTTTCTTTTTTCTTTTTTTTCTTTTTTTTTTTTCATGTCTACACAAAAGTGAGATGGGAGTTTGAATTAGTGACATCTACTTTATAAGGTTGAGCTATCATGTTACTTACACTTGAAAGACACTTTTTTAAAAAAACAAAACATGAGAACGACAAAGCATGGCTCTGGTACCAATTTGGATCGCATACTCATGGACACCTATTAATTGTTACATAACTATTTTATAATTTGTTGATATGTGACTAGAAAGTGTTACAATCTTTTTTTCTTTTCTTTTTTTAAAGGAAATTATTCTAGTCTCATTAATTGATCAAAGATTACGAACATAAAACTCTTTACATCACAAAACAAAAGCTTTGAGAAAATCATAGCCGAAGCTATAAGGTTACAAGTTATAGATACATACATAATAATTTAACATCCAAGACTTATCTATGACATCAAAATCTATTAACCCATGACTAATCTTCAGTTGTGAGAACAGGTCTGCTCCAAGCAAACTCAATCCAATATAATCTGATACATAGGTAGCAACCACTACAAAAAAAAGGGGGTTTTCTGACGTGTGCTACAGTGTAATTTTTTTGCCACCTCAACAATTTTCTGTCGTGTTATATATAAAACGTCAGGAAAAATTTCACGTGGCAAACACCACAACGTCGGGAGGTTCATTAATTTTCTTAAAAATAAAAATTGAAAAAATTGCTGACGTGTGAGGACTTACCACGTCATAAAATTGCTGATGTGGCATATCGCCACGTCAGAAAATTCTGACGTGGTGCTATGCCACGTCAGTAATTTTCTGACGTGGCGATATACCACGTCAGAAACATTCTGACGTGGCGATATGCCACGTCATAAAATTGCTGACGTGGCGATATACCACGTCATAAAATTGCTGACGTGGCATATCGCCACGTCAGCATACTCATATTTCTAAAATCAGATCATTATAATTGGTTTTATTCTAAAATCAGAATATCTAAA
>NC_081547.1:24034489-24073148 GCF_901000735.1 Corylus avellana
AAAAATGGTTTTTTTGTAGTGAACATCCTCGAAACTCATCCTTCTCGATCCAATATAATCCAATATACCTTTTAGTTTCCACTTGCCATCAAAATTATTTGAAGCGCGGTACTTACCCAAATGTTCTAATAAGATTTGGCTTACATGTTAAATGTTATTATTTTAATAAGAGTATGTATGCTATATTGCAAACAACGATTAAGATTAAATCTCAAAACTAATTTACTTTTAAAAGCTTTTAATATAAAAGAGAAAAAAAAAAAAAAAAAAATTTGAAAGATTCAATATTAACCGTTATTTAAATTACTGCGCACATGTTATTTTAGTAAAATTCGTTCCAATGACTGCATGTCCCAACAAAGTCACTCAACCTTATATTAGAAGGTTTGATCGTCACCCACCTTAAAGCATCCTGTGTCATGTACTTTCCTTTGCCTTTATGCTCACGCCTTTATTCCACCTAATTGAGGCATAGTCCATCTTTAAAATTAAAATATTAATAAATAATTAAAATAAAAAAAAAAAATCTTAAAAATAAGATAATAGTTTTCATTTTTATGTCTTATTAAAACATTTTCTTTTTTCAAAACAAAACAAAAAATATATATATCAAAACCACATTAATGAACAGAATCTAAGAATTTCTTATTGCTGATATAGGAAAATTACACCTATTTACTTAGAAAACAATTAGTAAACTAATAGTTGAATTGTATGAATATTTTCTCAATACAATATTATAAGAATTCTAATTTTTATAATATACAATCTCTATTTTTTATCTCGACTTAAACTTGCTGGGAAAATATACAAAAATGAATATAGTAATCAATCTTATTTGGAACTTACAAAATAAAAAAATAAAAAATAAAAAATCAATCTTATAGATAATATATATATACTGAATGCAAAGTAGCATTTTTCGTAAATTATTTGAATTTCTTTTGAAATGTGCACGATTTTCTATACAGGGATACTATCGTAAAATCACATTGAATTGCGCACGTATATCTAAGCTCTGTGACGCACTGACTCTGCCAGAAGTCACTCGCACCCCCATTAACGGAGGAATGGGGAGGAAAGGCAAGGAGGTGGCCGGAAAGGCCTCTGACGGCAAGCGAAAGCGCGACGAAGACGAATACAACGATAAGACTGGCGGTGGACGGAGGATGAGGAACCGCGCGGTCCTCCAGTTCTTCGAGGACGCCGCTGGCGAGGACGACTACTCCGATTCCAGCTACGACAGTGACATCGATAATTGTGTGCATTTCTCTCTCTCTCTCTCTCTTCTGTGTTTTGTGTTTTGTCTGTGCATTGTGTTTGTTTTAGGGTTTTCGTGGGGGATTTGTAGGATTTTGAGGTATTATTTGGAGATCGATTGTGAAAATAAAGTTTCTTTTCTTTCTCTCTTTTTTTTGGTTTTGGTAATTTTATTTGCCTTTTGGTGGTTTTCATTAGGGTTTTGAGGTTATTTTTTGGAGCTTGATTTGTAAAAATGGTGCTTATTGATGGTTTTTAGTTATTATTTTTTTCTTTTGGATTTTAGAATTTTGTGGGATCAGTTTTGAACTTTCGGTGTTTAAGGGTTTTCCTTTTAATATTTTTGATTTAATTTATAGTTTAAGTTTTGAGGTATGTTACATGAGACGGTGTAGTTCCTAGCGTTTTTCAGGTTGTGTGCGTTTTGGGGAAAATGTGAGTCGACTTGTTTGGGTATCTGCGGGTTTTTTTTTAATTACTTTTGGAAAGTTGTGCACAAACCATTTCAGCTAAGTTCAATGGCAAAATTAAGTCACCAAGTGGTTTTTTCTGGGATGATTTGGGGTTTGGGGGGACAATGGACTGAGTTATAGGTCACAGTTCACGTTTTTGTACTGATGCTGTTAAATTTCCGCGGTTTTAGTTGCATACATAACATGATAAATGTCTCATCACGATTTTAAATGAAGGGTTATAGCTTTTAGATGTTGTTGTTCAAATGTTGCCCTTTGTGGTAAAAGAATAAAGATGGTGAAATTTGTGCGTTTTCATCACATACATAGACGTATTTCTGATATACATGAAGGATTGTATGTGTATTTACTAGTTTCTACCAAAGTCTTTGATCTGAGAATAAGCTTTGTCACGTTGTTGTGGTAATGCCTGTAAATTGTGCCTTGTTTATTATTCACAAATATATACGGTATGCATAAAGGCTTTGGTTAAGCGATTTTTTCAAGAGTCAGATCCAGCGAACATGTTATGATGGTGTCCACGTTCGGTTTTTTTCTTTTTTCCTAGTACAATATGATGGGGCTGTGTTATGTCACCAGTTTTTTTTAGCAAGTATCGCTTTGCTATATATCCATACAGTTACAAATCTCTGTGAAACTCACCAGCTGTTTTCTTGCTATGCATTGAAGACTGGTAATCACTGAATCACTTGCTTCTGTCTCGCATCTTATGCTACTTTAATGCCTTGTCGCATTTTTGTGCAAGAAGGATTGGAATCCACTACATGTCCATTCATTAAATAGATGCCTTAGTTCTAGTATTTTTCTTTTTTCATAGTAGAATATTATGGGGTCTGCTATGTAACCATATTTTCTAGCAAATTTGGCTTTGCCATGTAGCCATAACCTCCCAGCAGTTTTCTTGTTACGCATTGAAGAGTAGTAATCACTGAATCACTTGCTGACTGTTTTGCAGCTTAAGCTACTTTAATGCCTTGTTGTGTTCTTGTGCAAGAGGGATTGGATTTGTTACATGATCATTGACCTTAAATAGATGCCTGAGCTGTATGATAATCTGCAGGATTGGAAGGACCTGCATTTGTCCCATATTTTATTTAGTTGTATAGAAAATAAAATATTGGCCTACCAGATGGTTGGTCCTTAATCTTGACATAATTAAGCCGCATGCAAGGGATGTTTAGGTTGATTATTCCTAAGGGAGAGATTGAGGCAGAAGTTCCCTTTAAAATTTTGTTGGATTGGCGAGGGAAATTGGGCTAATATGGTTTTTCCAGGTATGACAGGTCAATGGATATGCTAGCATGAAAAATATGATACAATATGTATCCAGTTGAGAAAGTAGCAAAAATTAAGAAAAGGTTATAACTTTAGATAGAATTCAATAGAGTTGAGTTCTGAGAGATTGATCAGTCTCTGTACATTGTACCCAAGACAAGGGATATGATCTATATCTTCATTTGACTTTCGATGTACAACTTGATATAAAATAAGGTTTCTTGTGCTTCATCAGTATGGCCTGATATTTGTAGTCATGTGTGAAGTCATACATAGTTTGTGCGTCACATGCATTTAGAGTATAATTTTGTGTCATCTTGTTTTATTCCGATAAGCATTTTTAACCAATCATTTCCCCCTCCCTCCCGCCCCTCCCCCAAACCCATTTCCGGGAACAGATTTTGTGGAAGAAGAAGTTGTTTCAGAGATGGATATAACAAAGGAACAAGGTAAAGCACAGAACCATCTACTTTTCCCCAAAGAGGAGGAGATGAATGAGGAAGAATTTGATAAAATGATGGAAGAGCGCTACAAGGATGGTTCTAATATGTTTACATATGCTGGGGATGATTATGATAACAAAAGATCGATTGAAAGAAATTCCTTTGTACCTTCTGCAAAGTATCCGACCATCTGGAAAGTTAAATGCACGGTATGGTACTTGGAATATTGTTTTTATAATTCATAATGCTAATTTTTAAAGCTTCTCCTCCCCTCATGCCTTCCTTTACTTTGTGTTTAACTACTACTCGCTGACTGTAGGTTGGACGGGAGAGGCATTCAGCTTTCTGTCTTATGCAGAAATACGTTGACTTGAAATTATTAGGTACCAAACTTCAGATATTGTCTGCATTTGCTCTTGATCATCTAAAAGGTTTCATTTACATAGAAGCTGACAAGCAAAATGATGTTAATGAGGTAATATATTCGATGATCTTGTGACTACCAGTACTCATAGAATTGCTCCTATAGCGAACTCTGTTATAAGTAGACTAATAGCTATAGTATGCGTTTGTAAATTCAGGCATGCAAAGGGCTTTCTAGCATATATTCTACTCGAATAATGCCAGTTCCAAAAAATGAAATTTCTCATTTGCTCTCTGCCCGAAGTAAGTGCAATGAAGTTTCCGAGGGCATGTGGGCTCGTGTGAAGAATGGGAAATACAAGGGAGACCTGGCACAGGTTGTGTTCTCTAGTGGTCTTAGTTGCTTTCTAGCCACATTTAGTACTTATTTCTTAATTTTCAATTTTGTCTGTAGATTGTGGCTGTGAACAATGATCGCAAAAGAGCAACTGTGAAGCTTATACCAAGAATTGATCTACAAGCCTTGGCTGCAAAATATGTAATGCGATTTATTTTCCACATTGGTTTCCTGCCGAATTGATCTACAAGCTTATACCTTCATTTTTCTTTCCCTGGTGATAATTGATGTTTTTTACAATAATCTTATGCAATATGTGACTGCTAGATTGAGTCATTTATTGCATAAGATTTGTATGGAATTGCCAAATTGAGTTACATAATCCTTAGTGCTAGTCTAAATTTCCTATGCACAATTTTGCATTTTATGTTTTTTTTTTTTTTAATTAAAAAAATTTGGTGGATCGCGGACAAAAAAAAGGCACAAACATTAAAAGAAACTACAGATTCCTCTACCAATGCTTTGAATCATCTAAAGTTGCTTAGTAAAAGTATCACTGTTTATGCAGTTCATATTTGTTAATTCATGGAGTCCTACCTTTATGTTATATTTTTTAGTTTAGGATTTAAAGATGAAGTCAAATATTATAGTTTGCAATTCACTGAATGATAGGTAAGTAATCCCAATTACATCCTGTAATTTATGTGTACTTCCTCATTGCCTTATGGCTTCAGCCAAGACAAGATACATATGGAGATTCATAACTGGTGCAACTATGTTTTATTGCGAACCCTGATAATCATCTCCTTTAGTGAGCATTTTTCTTATTTTTGGTAAAAGCTGCTTCTTAGGAACCTTGCCTCTGACAACCAGACTTGCTTGTTGAAGTGCCATATAATTATATTGTTAGGGGTCTCTCAAATTAATGGCTTTATCGCATTTTAGGTTGGATGTGCTTTAGTCTATTATGATATTTTGGGAGCTAACCAATGGTGAGTATTTATCATGAAGATCTTGAAGGAATAAGGTGGTGGTATTTCCTGTACAGTTAAGGTCTGGAAGTGCTTACCAAAAAAGAAAAGAAGTAAAGGTCTGGAAGTAAACGTGAAAATTCTAGGGCTTTTCTTTGTTTCTTACAGAGACGGTTGGATAGAAATTAGAAGTCATCAGTGCCTCATTACAACTAAGAATTGTTTTTTGTATGTGTTGAATGAAGGCATTGGATTGTGCCATTTATAATCTTACGGTCATTTACTGCTTATGGAGTATATTCAGTTGGAAATTTATATGGCGAAGTTGTGTTTTTTTTATTTTTTTTTTATTTTTATGTGTTGAATGCATTGGATTTTTCCATTTATAAGTTTATGGCCATTTACTGCCTAAGGAGTTGGTTCAATTGGAAATTTATTTTTTGAGAAGTTTTCGGACTCCTGTGTTACAATCAGAACATCCTTATTATTATTATTTTGAAAAATAAAGTTGGTACATGTATTCAGTAATATCATTCTTACAGGGTGGGGGAGTTAGCCTCAAGAATAAGTCCAGTCCGGCACCAAGACTGATGAGCGCTCGTGAACTTGAGTAATATGCATGATCATGTCTTTTACATTTTGTCATTTCAAAGCCTCTGATACACACACACACACACACACACACACACACACACATTTCACCTTTGTAGGGAGTTCCGGCCTCTCATAAAATACAGACGTGATCGTGACACCAACAAGGTTTTTGAGGTTCTTGATGGTCTGATGCTCAACAATGGATATTTATACAAGAAAGTATCAGTAGATTCTTTAAGCTGTTGGGGAGTTAATCCATCAGAAGAGGAGCTCCTAAAGTTTAAACCTTCTGAGAATAATGAATCCGATGATTTGGACTGGCTCTCACAGCTTTACGGTGAACAAAAGAAAACACGGATCGTGGGAAACCTACGAAGTGGGAAACCTTCTGATAAAGGTGGTGGGAAAGGAGAGGGTTCCTCTGGATCTGGTGGGGCAAACGGCTTTGAACTGCATGATCTTGTCTGTTTTGGGTGAGTCCTATGCAAACTTACGTTGCATTTGTGATCCCTATCATATTGCCTAGAACCATCTAACTGATTTGCATTTATTTTGTCTGCTATTTCAGTAAGAAAGATTTTGGTGTTATCATAGGCATGGAGAAAGATGATACTTACAAGGTATATAATTTAGTTTTTGTGCTTGATTCTTTTATCAGCGACTTACCTCCTAGTTATTGTTTAGATTCTGAAAGAGGGTGCAGAAGGACCTGTTGTGGTGACTGTTCAACTGAAAGAGTTAAAGGGTGGGCCCTTTGATATGAAATTTACTGCTTTAGATCAGCGTATGAAGCCCATTTCTGTCTCTGATACTATCAAAGTTTTGGAAGGACCCTCTAAGGTTTGATATTAATATCCAATGCAAATATTATTTTAAATGTAGTTTACTGGACTATATTTGCCTTTAGGGGATGAAAATTTATACCTTTGTTTATATTTTTGCAGGGCAGGCAAGGGATTGTTAGGAAGATCTACAGAGGCACGATCTTTTTGTATGATGAGAATGAGACAGAAAATGCGGGTTATTTCTGTGCTAAATCTCAAATGTGTGAGAAAATTGTGTTCTCCACTGATGCATGCAAAGAAAAGGTTGTGAGTCTTAAAAAGCAGCCATAGTTCCTTTTCCTAAGTGTTTTTTTTTTTTTTTTTTTGGGGGGGGATGGGGGGGTTGGTTAAGAGTGGGGAAAGATTTTTGGATCCTGATGTTCTTACTAGTGATCTTTGTTCTCCCTCGTTCAGGGTGTTGAATCAGGTTTCTCGGGTTTTGAAGACTTCACATCATCTCCTAAATCACCTCTTTCACCTCAAAAGCCATGGCAAGCTAGGGAAAGCAATTCTGAATGTATGTATTGGTGTAGATATCAATGCCTTAATTTTAAGCTATCAGCAGTAGATACCAGGGTTTTCCCCTATCTACTTAAATAAATGTTTTTCATTGCAGTCAACCGTAGGGATAAAGATGGAATCTTCTCTATTGGTCAGACCTTGAGAATCCGTGTTGGTCCTCTGAAGGGATACCTCTGCCGTGTTTTAGCTATACGTCATTCTGATGTTACAGTGAAACTTGATTCTCAGCACAAGGTTCTTACAGGTTTGTTAATGATGGGTCTGTTCTTATTCTGTTGGATGTGGTTTGGTCGTTGTTATGATTTATCTCCATATGTTGGTATTCCTGCAGTCAAAAGCGAGCATCTTTCTGAGGTTCGAGGGAAGAGCTCTACCATGTCTCTAAGGTACTCTTTCACAATTTTAATGATCCGTTTCGACCTGATTTTGATTAATTTTATACAATAACTATTCTGACATGCTTCTTCCCAACGATAAAAGTGAGGATCCTGAATCCAGTTCTATAAAACCATTTGATCTGCTTGGAACTGAAGACTGTTCTAGAGGTATGGACCTATTTATTCTTCAAGAAAATTATTTCTGGAACACCATATTTGTGAAATTTTGTACCATCACATTATTGAAATTGTGCATGGGAGAAGAATCTTCTTGTGTAACATGAAGGTTTGGTTATTAGATTATATATATACATGTGTTTTAGTGTTTTGCATGGCAATTTCTGTTTCATTTAAGATATATACTTCATTGTACCTTACGGGAACTTTTACTTTTTTTTTTTGAAAGATTGGATGGGTGGAGCCAAAACATTAGCAGGGAGTGATAGTTGGAATTCTGGAGGGCTGTCTGGTGAAAGGTACAATTTTGGTTATCTCACTTATCAACTCATTCATACTGTATATGCTGTAAAAATTCCGGAAATAAACTAGGAGTATATATTGGGCATCAGGGAGGGACCCAGGGGGTCCAGGAGGATCGCTACAAGAGCTTGCAGAAATTTCTTTTTGAATCTTATATTTGTAAATTTTAAGAGCTTGTCTGCTTCTCCATTTGAATGTCCCAGTTTGTACTTTTAACAATGATTTTACGGAAATCCATCAAGTAGAACTGGAGCATAAAGAAGTTGGAGCTACCCTTGTATTAGATGGGCTAAGTCATCTTTGCATGCTTATTGTTTTTATAACTAATTGAGATATCATTAAATGTGTAAGGCACCCTTAGGTACATAGGAAGTATACATGAGAAAACATCCTAACTAGAAGAAGAAAAGAATTACTTATAAAAAAAAAACTAGAAGAAGAAAAGAATTTATTACTTCAAATTTGCATGGTTATTAAAAATCTGTTGCTTCAAAATTTCCAAGATGATGTTTGTGTCTCTCTTGAGTGGCCTTTTCAGATTGTTCCAATTTGATTTTGAAAAAATTTACAAAATGTGCATGGAGATGGAGGCATCAAGTTTTTAGGACAATCAAACCAGCCCTAAATGCGTTGCCTGATTGTTCGAAGTTGCTGGCTTTGTTGGTATATGATCTCTTCATATGCAACCTACATATAGATGGAAAGTTACATTTGTCTGAATTGGGCCAAGAATGTCATGTGCATTGATGTATCACTATATGCGACTCGGTGAATGTAAAACAGCAAATGATATGTTTGGGAAATCGGATTTCACATGGCAGAGCTTTGTGCTTTATGTGATATTTTAAATGTAGGTGCAATAGGATTAGGAATGCTTGTATTGTCTCAAATGATGTCATATTTTGGGTTAGAGTTAGGTGCAATGTCCTCCGTGATCTTTAGTCTTTTTAACGGAACAGATTGCTTTAAAGGTCACAGTCTCTTTTTGAGGGAGGAAGTGGATTGTGTGTCCTTCCTCTCTCAAGATTGAGTTGAGTTTTTTGGGATACGCCCTGTCCACTTGTTCTTATTTTCTTTGATTTGTTTAATTCTTACCTTACCCCGATAAAGAAAAAAATGTAGGAGCTGGTTTCAGTGGTATTGCGCATGATGGAGTCCTACATAGCCCTTTTACATGAAAAACTCTCAACCACAAGTTAGGTTATCCTAGATACTGGTGGAAGTGGGGATTTACCCTTTTAATATAAACATTTCCGAATGGCAGGATTTAGGTAATACACTATCTGACTGACTTCACTTTATGATTATTTTCTGGAAGCTCTGTTAATTGGATGTGTAATGTTTTTTTATTCACATATGGTTCTGTAACAAGAATTAAAATCTTTTTTTTTTTAGCAGATTATCTGAAATACTTGCCTTTTCACCTTTAGAATTATTTCTTCATTGCTGGATGACTGCTCAAATTCACTGTCTTAACAATGAAATACTTGTTTGAAACGAAAAATGACCATAAGTCAGTTTTCTATCTTGTCAACTGTCAAGGGTTCTATTTCATGCAGATTATGTAGATGACAATCTGTGTGATTGTAGTTCTATACTTCTATGTACCTCGTTTGAAATAAAAAAGGTGCTAGTGGCCTGGTAGTACCATCCTTCTTTCAGGGGTGAACCCTGCATTCTAGCCACGTGATGCATTAATTGACTCATGATTTACCCATCAACTAAAATAAAGTTCTTTGTCTAATGGTCTTACTGATAGTAGTTGCCAATACCTCACTCTGCATTTGTCATGATGTTAATCAGTTTATCATGCCACAAATGGTTTACCCTAAGGCCTCCTTACGACACATTAATCTTAACCCATATCCATATGTAATTTGTAAAAGAAAAAGGAAATAGTAATAATAATATATCTCATGCATCCTTCTTCTACTTTTGTGCAGGAGCTCTTGGCCTAGTTTCCCTGCCTCAGGCTTTTCGGTTGGTTTTGAACTTGCTCTAAATATTTTAGTTCATCTCTCTCCCTTTCTCTGTGAATATATATGTGTGTGCGTGCGCGCGCGCATGTGTGCCATCTGCGACAATTCTTATTCAATGAGTTTTGAGTTTTCTGATGATTTCAGCTTCAGCCAGAGTCCAGTTCTGCGAATCCTTTCAGTTCTGAGGGCAATGATGCCAAAAAAGGTATATAACTCACCATGTTTCTGAATATGCAATGAAATTTACTAAAAGTTTCATCAGTTCTGTAAATCTGGTTCATTATTTGTCTGTTATGATGTATAGATGTGGAAAATGCTGCTTGGGAGAGCAAACTGGCGCCAAATAATAGCAGCGCCTCAGCTAACGAAAGCTCATCCTGGGCTGCTACAGCAGCTAATCAAAAATCACCCTGGGCTGCTTCAGCAGCTAATAAGAAATCATCCTGGGGTGTTGCAGAAGCTAATGAAAATGCGTCTGCTGCAGCAGTGAACGAGAAATCATCCTGGGGTGCTGCAACTTCTAGTAATAAAGCTGTTGATGATGTTGGTGGAAGTGAAAAAGGTGAAAATGCTTGGAACAAAGCTACTATGAAAACTGGCTCTTGGGGGGGTTCATCTAATAGCTGGGGTAAAGCAATAACAACTGGCTCAGGCACCCCAAAAGTTTCTGGAGACAATTGGGCCAAAGGAGACAAAATTGAAACTCCAGCTGATTCTTCAAATGATGCTGCAGCCACCTGGGAGAACAAAACCACATCTGATAATCAGGGGGGTTGGAGAACATCTGGGGAGCCCTTGAACAAAGGTAAGAGTGTTGGTGTAAATCCAACTAGCAGTTGGGGTGGTGCAACTACTGGAAAGAATCAACTGGATTCTTGGGGCAAAGGTAAAAATGTAGTTGAAGCTGGATCTTGTGAAAAGAATAAAAGCTCTGGTCTTGTTTGGGATGGCTGGAAAAGCACAGGTTCTGACCGTATTCAACAGAATTCTTGGGACAAGGGCAAAGATGTCGTTGCTGGTGAGGGATCTTGGGGCAAAGCTGCGGATAGCCAAGATAAAGGCAATGCTAGTGCAATTCAAGAAGATTCTTGGGGCAAGGCCATTGAAAAATCGAGCAGTAGGGATGGATCTAGTGGATGCAAGACAGATTGGAAAAGTTCAATGCCTGTTGCAGAGAATCAGACTGGGAATTGGGGTAATGCAGGTGGGAACTCGGCACGAGAAGTTGAAAAAACTGATGAGGCAAGTGGATGGAATGAAGCCAAAGTTGTCACTGGAAGTCAAACCCCAAAGTGGGGTAACCTGAAAAATATAAGTGAAGATGTAACTGGATGGAGTAAAGGCAGGTCCAGTAATCAGGAACAGACAGGTAGTTGGAACAAACCAAAGGCCTTTGGTGATAATGGAAGATCTTGGGACAAAGATAAAGGTTCTTCTTGGAACAACCAAGATGGAGGTTCTTGGAGTAAACCAGATGAAGGGTCTTCATGGAGTAAACAAGCTGATGAGGGTTTTGGGTCTGGTGGGAGAAGGGGGGGGAGGGGAGGTGGCCAACGAGGTAGAGGTCAATTTGGCAGGGGAAGATCATTCAGTCAAGGACAATCTGATTGGAACAGGGATCAAGAAGATACTAGGACAAATGATGGTATGTCCTCGGGGAACCGGTCTGGTTGGAACAGTGATCAAACAGTTGGTTGGGGCAAATCCAGAGCTTCTGATTCGGATAGAAAAGATGATAGTTGGAAGAGAGACAATGCATCTGGTGATAATGATGGATCAGGTTGGAACAAAGGAGCGGGGGTAGATAAGGAGATTGGCGAAAGTGGAGACCCATGGAAGAGCTCAAAATCCTCTTGTTGGAATGCATCAAACACTGGATCTGGTGATGCAAACCAGAATTCCAGTTGGAGTAAAAAATGTGATGGGACTGAAGGTGGGAACCAGAATTCTAATTGGGGCAAAAGTAATTGGAAAACTGGATCTGGTGATGCAAACCAGAATTCTAATTGGGGCAAGAAAAGAAATTGGGAGTCTGGAAATGAAGATCAAAGTGACAGTTCTGGTAATTGGGCAAGTGGTGGGAATTCTCAGGGAGGCTATGGAGGTAGAGGCAGTTCAGATAGAGGAGGCTTTAGAGGTAGAGGGGGTTTTGGAGGCAGAGGCAGAGACAGGGGGGGTTTCGGTGGTAGATCAGACACAGGAGGATTTGGAGGCAGAGACGGTGGGAGCTTTCGTGGTAGGGGTAGGTCGGACCGAGGAGGTTTTGGTGGCAGATCAGACACAGGAGGATTTGGAGATGGAGGCCGTGGAAGGAGGGACCCTGGCAGTGGTTGGAACAACAGAAATGACTATAGTGAGGATAAGCCCTCTGACTGGAACAAAGGAGCAGGGGATGGGTGGAAAAATAATGATGGTGCCGGAACTTGGAACAATGGAGGTGGTGATAAGAAGTTGCAGAGCTGGAGTGCAGGAAGTGGTGGAACTAGCAATCAATCCAGCAGTTGGAATAGCTCGGGATGCAGCCAGCCAACACAGGGTAAAGACATTGCTGGTAGTAATGCTGCAGCTGGTGGGTGGAACAAAGGAACCAGTTCAACTAATGAAGCTGGTGGAAGCAAGGGAAACAATTGGGGATCAAATGCTTCAGGTGGGAGCCAGTGGTCTAACTCGGGATGGAGCCAGCCAACAGAGGGTAAAGACATTGCTGATAGTAATGCTGTAGCTGGTGGGTGGAACAAAGGAACCGTTTCAACTAATGAAGCTGGTGGAAGCAAGGGAAACAATTGGGGATCAAATGCTTCTGGTGGGAGCCAGTGGTCTAACTTGGACAAGTCGACCATCACCAAGGAAGTTAAAGAAACAAATGATCTAAAGGGTTCAGTTTGGAATAGAGGAACAGGTTCAAGTGCTGCAGATGGGGGTCGGTCATCTCCTTGGAATCAATCAAAAGATGCAAAAGGAGGAGCTAACGGGGATGGAGAACCAACTGATTCGTGGGGAAAAGCAGCAGGAAGCTCTTGGGGGAAGCAGAATGACACAAGTGGCAAAGGAGGGTGGTAAATACTCTTCAAAGCATTTGCTCTAAGGTATGTTGAGCTTCTTATACCTACCTGTAGACTGTAGATATTGGTTTTATGTTATGCACAGGAAGGGTCTAAATGGATTGTATCTTTATTTTGGAACACATTATATGCTAAATGTATGGCTTTTTATGTTTTGAACCATGTTACTGGTGTAGGCAATGTCTAGATCATCCGTTTGTGGACAGCTTTATTTTGCAGGGAAAAAATATAAAATCAGTTCCTATGGTTTTACTGATTCTGAGGTTGGAAAAGTAACTAAAAACTTTATGGGGTAGCACTATCTCAAGTTTGTCAAGGAAAGTAAATGCAAGTGCCACAGCCTATCTTCTCTTCTCATAATAGATAGAGGGATGGATGGTTAGAGCTTGCTCCTTTCTGTTGGTAAAACGTCATGGGGGGGCTATCGATAACGTCATTTTGCCAATATGAACAATCGGACCCTCTTTTCAGTATTGTGGATTCTACAAAATTTTGTTCAAGACTACAGTTACTCCTCTTTAATTACCACCTTACTTGTAATGTTTTCCAATATTTTACTTTTTACAATGTTCCCTTCAATCTTGCCATTGGATTGTAATATTTTCCTTTCGTGACCCAAAATGAGAAAATACCCTAGATAAGATTAAAAAAACACATTCTCAGAAAAATAGAAAGAAAAAAAAAAATCAGAAAATGCAATTTTTTTTTAACATAAAGAAACAAAACAAAACAAAATGTTAATGAATTAATCCCTGAGTTGTTACTTTTATTTTATAGCTTGCTGAGTTTGTTCTCGTTATTAAATTGATCATTCCATCTGTATATATATTTTGTTAAGTTTTAAAGGAACCTGTAAAAAATATAATTATACCATTTTCCAAGAAAAAGGTACAAAAATATAATAATAATAATTGGGGATTAGGAGTGGCTCTAGGGCACTCCCTCTCTTGGAATAAGATTCTCTCCGATCCAAAATGGATCGCTGAATATCTAATTAATGGCTAGAAAAATCTTGCGGTCATAAATGGGACATATGTCTTATTAATATAAATAATAAAAAAAGAAAAAGAAAGTATGGTCTTTAGCCACCCCATACTGGCCGGTCTGGGCCACCCTCATGAGTCTTGGGGGTGGCCGAACTACTCGTAAGAGCCAAAAAAAAAAAAAACAAAAACTTAATTGGCCATAAATTTTTTTTTTTTTTAACCCTTGGGGTTGGTGACATGGGAGCGACTGAAGCCACCCAAACTAGCCGGTTTGGGGTGGTCGAAGCCACCCCTTGGTTTTTTTTAAAAAATATAATTAATATTTTATTATTATTTATATTAATGGGACATATATTCCATTTATGGTTATAGGATCTCTCTATAGAGATTTTGACCATTAATTGGATATTCTCCAATCCAAAATAGCCTGGAGAGGATCCTCTTCCCCCTATGTTAGAGTACTAAAAGCAAATACTCTATAGCTCATTCCATTTAGGGAAAATATTAAAAAAATCACAACAGCTCACCCACATCAATTTTCCTAAATTTAACTGACATTATTGGGTAGTTACAATGTTTCCTAATGTATAAGGAATCACTACTACACATTATTTTAATATAAACATTTTTTTCATTCTTTTTTCCTCTTTCCACTTTTTGTCTTTCATTGGAAATTGTGTTGGAATTTTGTGAAAAATATGAGGGTTTGTAGGAAATTTGTATTTTGTAAAAAAATATATATATATTTTAATGATATAAGAAAATACAAAGGAATCTATTGTGAAATATATTTGGATAGAAAAGCAAAAAGTAGTTTTATTTCCAAAAATAAGCTGTGGGATTGTCGGCCACCCTTTTGTCAATGGGGAGGTAGGAATGGAAGACCCACTTAGCCCCACCTCTAATGAAGGGGCAGCCTTCCCCGTATGGGACCAACGATTTTTTTTTTCTTTCTCGGAGGGCAGCCTACACTTGTTAGTGTGCATGAAATACTGAATCATGCTTTGAAAAGTGTTTTTCACTTGTTTTTAGAGAAGTTTCTTAAGTGTTTTGAAAAGTGTTTCATGCTTGGGAGATGAAATAAGATGTCTCTAACTCTAAGGGACTAACTCAGAGCCAGTAAATAACTTAGGGTTCAAACAAAAACACATCGTTTTTGGCGCTTCGCTGTTAAATTTTTTGAAAACTACGATGATGATGTGTCACGCTGACATTGTAGACTACAGTGTCCAAATGCTAAGCAGAAATGTTGATTGTTCTTTTGTGAAATGTGTCTACTTATAATTGGTCTAATTGAAGTTAAGGACCTATTTGATAAAAGATTAAAACCTTAGGGAGTAAATTAGTCAAATTTAAAATTCGTGCAACAATTTGATAAAAACTGATACCTCATTGGTCTTGGTCATTTTGGAAAAAAAAAAATATATATATATATATATATATATATATATATATATATACTCTAATCATTTCTTTTTTTTTTTCTTTTTTTAATTATGCAAATTTAATTTCAATTGTTTTCTTTCTTATAAAAAATAAATTTTAAATTTTAAATTTTTTTTTTTTAAAAAAAAAAGCTTAAAATTAAATCTTGACATAAGTTCATAGCTATGCCAAAAGCACATTGGAAGCTGGTGAGTATTTGGGAATTGGGAGTAGTAGATATTCCCATTAATTATATTGCTTTTGCAACAAGCATTCATGATGGGTATTAATCATAGTGAATTTGGCTTGATGGCTCCCTCAGATTGTATTCATTGAGTTTTGTCTAGTGCAGAGAATTGGTCATATAAAACGGTGGGGATCAACAATAAACAAGGGCCCCATATCCCTTCAACATTTTCAGACAAAAGTCAAACTTTTATGCAAGAAAATTATGACTCATTCTCTTTTAATTCAACAACTTTTTGGATCCGGTTTACAGGCTGTTATTAAAATAACATGTATGCTGTAGCTTTTAATAAGGGAGAGAAAAAAAAAATTAGAGATTCAATCTTGACCGTTGCATAAACTATAGCATATAACATGTAAGCCAGATCTAAAAAGCATAAATAAATCTCTTTGTGGTTTTTGTTCATTGATGGACTCTAAGGGGTGTTTGGCGAACCTTTGTTAGAGAAGAAAGAATAAAATAATCGGTTAATATGACGTAAACGTAAAATAAGTTTTGAATATATATATTATTATTATTTTTTTTTTTGTGTATGTATTATTTTCTCTTTCTTTTGCCAATTTGTATGGTGTGGACAATACCAACATGCTGCTAAAGGAATTGTTCAAGGGGATGTACCCGAATGTGGTGCCTTCAAAAATTGACACCACAATCCTATATCAACTAGAGTAGAAGGGATCAAGATGCTCATCTCAATGAGAAAGTGTGCCAAAAGTTGGATATCATGCACACCTTTTCATAATTCTCATTTTTCTAGCCAAGTCTAAGATTGCTACCGAGCTTATTTAAAATTGTGTTAAAGAATTTAAAAAATATTTTTAGTATTTAAAAACTTAGTCTGCTTGGCAAAAGAAACTTCAAAAACGCATTTTGAAAATAACTTAAAAAAGTCTATTTCCCATTACAATTCCAAATATACATTTTTCCCGTTCTTTTATCTTTTTATTTTTTATTTTTTTAAAATAACTATCGAACTTGAGGTTTATATGTGAGATTCATATGGCCTCACAAATTCAATAAAATGAGAAAAAAAAATCTGGAAATTTTTTTTTTTTTTTTTTTTTTCCAACTGTAAAGGTAAAAAAGTGCATGCCCATTTACTAATAAGAATGCACTTTTGTACTAATGTTGATAGGATAGAGGGGACAGATTAGAGGAGGTTAATCAGGCTGATTCCCACTTACTTTCATTTTCTAATCTCTCCATCCATATGATATGATGCCTCGGTAAAGAAACAGATGCACAGTAGATTGCATCAGAGACACAGACACAGACAGACCAAGAGATACTTGAATCAAAACTTCCATATTGGACGGTTTGGCAAGTTTCTCCGACATAGAGAGACATCCCACGTTAAATTACTTTATTATCACAAAGAATCATACAAAAATTGGTTGATTGGTGAGGCGAAAAATGTCTTCGAATTGACATGACACATGACACCCAAAATGCCACCTCATCCACCCATATCCTATCCTCTCTTTTACTCTTTCCCATCATTTTCTTTTTTCCTTTCCTTCGTGGGTCTCTACTTTGTGCATCACCAAAGCCAAAAATCTTCTCAGCATGCACTCTTTTGGGTATGATTACGTCATCAATAAACACACCCGAGCCGTTTGCGAAAAGATTCGCTGGTTGTAAACGTGTTTGAGTTTGTTCGAAAAATAAATTAAAAAAAAAATTAGAATTGAATTTAAAAGAAAAAGGTGACACAGACGGTTCAAGGTCCACAAAAGAAGCGGCTGATAAGGAAATTTTGTTTAATCAAATTATATATATTTTCTTTTTTGTTGTTTGAAATTCTAAAAGGGTAACAATAATAATAATGTTGATGATAATAGGACATGATGGTTGGTGGTAGAGTACAAAATTAAAACAATAATTAAAAGGGACAAGAATGTTGATGTAGAAGATGGGGTGAGTGGCGCCGCGGCGCCTCTGAATATCATTCCAAAAAAGTCGGCATCACCGCCGGTGGTCCCTGGACTGCCGGTGTAGGTGGTGCCCGTGCTGGTTCCACCACCGATGGATCCTGGCCCTGGGTACGACGAGACGGTCTCACCGCTCTCCCTGCACACAAGTAATTATTCTCTTTCTTCTTAAATATTAAATAATTCTTTTTCCTAAATTCATTTCCAAAAATAAGAATAATTTCTTGAAAAATCCTTGTGATAAGCTTATAATTGATGAAATAAAGACTCAATGGATAGCAATTAGACTGAAAATAGTAATATGCCAAGCAGGAGTAGGTGAGAGTTGTTATACTAGTCTTTCAATTGTATTTACTATGAAAGATATGATTAATTTTTCAATGAATTGAAGGGCGATTCTGAAATGGTAATATGTAGAGGTAGGTGAGAGTTTTAAAATAGGAATATTATTTGGGTACAAGGGGAATAATGGAACAATAATAATACTAAATAACAAAATTTAGGTAGGGGGGAGAAATTATTCAATGAAGTTTTAAGCAGATAGGTTAAGGGTTTCTTGAGCTCTAATAATGTATTGGGGAAATCCCTTTCCTTTATTTGAAAAAAAAAAAAAAAAAAAAAAAGAAAAAGAAATAGTATTGGGACTTAGCCTTCCTCAAGCCCCACAGCTTTGGACAGAACCCTTTGTTGAGTACCAAAGCCAATCCCATGCAGTTTTTGTTGACAAATAGCACTTCAAGTAAGGAAATGTGTGGGCCACACATGAGAAAAGAAATGTTTCCATGTTGTTTCAATTTAATCTCTAGGTTTCCGAGTTTGACAATTAGATATCAACCCTCAACCGTCTTATTTATTGATGGTATGTCACGCTAGACCAATCAATGAATATGATGTAATTCTTGTTTGACATATCATGCAATTGTCCGTATCATGGGGCGTATTTGCTTTAAACTACAAATAAATCCTAAATAAATAAACAAATAAAGAGAGATATGGGCGGCCAACCGCCCCTAACTAGTGAAGGGGACCGGGTGAGGGGTGACTGCCCACCCCTCTCCATTGAGGGACAATCCCCTCAAAGAGGACGTGTAGTGGGAGTTTTTTGTACTTCCAAACTTCGAAAATAACATTTTACCCCCTTAATCGACCACTTCATGGTAAGTTACACCATTCATTAACTGCTGGCATTAAATTAGATGAAAACTTGCACACATGCTAGTTTTTTACTGAAAATATTCAAATTGCCCCTAAATATTATTGTTTTTTTTTTTTAAGAAATTATTATTTTACTGGCTAAGATGATGTGACACCAGTGCCCAAAGGTTCAAAGTGATCAGCTTGTATCGAAATCATTGCAATCTCCATCTTCAAACAGAAGTCTACATTTTACTTGACTGTCTAACTGCCTAGTAAGTAGTGGTACAGACCCGATCTGATCAAATCTAAAGGACAGGATTGTAGAGGATCCATCTAAAAGGACTAAAATAATGAGAAGATATTAATAATAGGATACAGCACATAAAGTCCTGGGAAAGACCCCTTTTTCCAATACTGATGCAGCAGCTAGTTGTGTATGACTAGTTGCAATCAAATCAGAAGTGGGCCTAAAAGTCGTCATAAAATGTAAAAAAAGTCCCTATATCCTGGCTGGAAAGCGAATGGAGGGAATTTAACTGTGTCATCTCCATACACACAAACAGCTGAAGATGACCTGGGGTGGGTGGGTCTCCTCTGCTCACAGAGCAAACAGATTCTCCATGTTTACACACATGCATCTCTCTTTCCCATTATTTCTTCTCACTTGGAGACACCACATTCACCCCCACAGACAATGCTATCGCTTTTAAAATATGTATGTTTTTGTGCAACATGGGCACATTTTAAGGCCTTATTTGGTAAAAGGGTCGAAGGCCTAGACACTATTTATTATCATTTTTTTAAAAAAATTAACTTCAAAATATTTTCACTTTTCACTTTTTATATCAAATTATTCACTTTTTATTATTATTCATATAAAAAAATTACTACAAAACAAAATTTTTTTACTTTTTCATTTTTTTTATACCAAACATTCTTATATTTTTTTTCACATCAATCTATATCAACTACAGTGTCGAGGCTAACCCATTTATCATACAACATCCTTACTTTTTATAACGTAATCTCACAAAAATAACAGGGTTTCAAGGGTCCAGGAACAAAAACCCCAACACATGAAAGTTGAAAGCGGTCAAAAACAATTACCAATGAGACAAACCAACTGAACGGCTGTCTGGTCAGAGCTAGATTCCCCCAATGAACGCATCATCACGTGCACCGATGGGGAACCCCTTTCTATATTGCTATTTCCCCACCCTTTTTTAGTTTTTTTATTTTATTGCATCCCATGTTATGGATTGGAAGCAGTGAAAAGACTTAATTAAAAGTATTCCTCCCCAACAAAAACAACAAGCTTGTTCCTTTGACGACGCCCAAGGATCGAAAGAAAGATCAGCTAAAAAAATCTACACCAAAAATGAGATATTATCCTAAAAGACGAAAATACCCTTCAAGGAGACAGTTAAATCGACCGGTAGTTCTGTTGTTTAATATAAGCAAAAAACGCTTTTAACAAAGAGAGTGTACCTGGGCCCACCGAGGACACCGGCGTGCATGGTGAGCTGTTCGATGAGGCCAGCGGCTTTGGGCTCCACGCTCGAGGCCTTGGCGTATTGGGCGCTCAGGCCAGCTCCTGAGGGCACGAAGAACGCCCCATTTACCATTATGTCCCCGTCCGTCCTCCAGTTCCAGTTCGTCCACTGCCCCTCGTCCGTGTCCACGCGCTTCGTCACCTGTCAACATTCAAAAACCCAGTAAGGGAGATATTATTATAATCATATGTTGATACCCACGCGCCTGCAGCGCGGTGGATAACTCCAATCTGCAAAGGCGCCGTGTCCCCCATGTACTGTCTGCAAAAGATTTAGTACTGATTTTGAATGGCTGGCATGCACTAATTTCACTGACAATATTGTCCGCTTTCCTCACTGTCAGTATTAGTAACCGTTTCAAAAACTATCTGTTGGTCCCACATATATAATATAAGACGCACGCGCCGCCTCTGAGTGTGGAAGAGTGCAGTTGAAACCGGCCGATCCCATTTCAGACAGAAGTCAAAAAGCTCACGAGGTGGGTCGCAAAAATATAATTAAACAATCATGCCGCTTTTCGCGAGCCACCCCTACCCCCAAAGATCTTCATAAAAAAAGCCCCAGAAAATTACGAAATTATAATTTGATACCTCTTTAGCATTCTGGTCCGTTGGTGCAGTATACCGATTCCCCTGACTATTGATGGTAGGATTAGCGCTACCGCCTATGGCGTACATCTCCCACTGCGTGAAATCGTTGTTCACCACGTGTATGTAGCCGCGTCTGCACCGAGGCATACGCTGCACCAGTGCGTCACCGAAGTGATTAAACGCTATAGTGACCTGCATCCCCGAGTCCAACACGTATCGATCATCATGGCCCAGCAGCATCACCTCGTCGTGATGCGAGAAATAATTATTGGAGATGGTTATCCCGGTGGACCCCATTATCGCGTCGATCAGGCCGTCCGTGCAGTAAGATAAGGAGCAATGGTCGATCCAGATCTGATGGGCGCCGAAGATGGAGATGCCGTCGCCGTCGGATCTGCCCCTCCACCCGACGTGCGTCGGGGAGACCCGGATGTCTGTGTTGCCCGACGGTTTGCAGTGGTGCACGTGGATGTTGTGGATGATGACGTTGGATACGTACTGCAGTGTGATGCAGCCGTTGCCCACGATGTGAACGTTAGCGCCGCGTCCGTCGACGGTCTTGTAGCTGTTGAAGATCAGCTCATGCTTCAGCTTTATGGTCATGGCCGCAGAGAATACTATCCTGCACGAATAAGGAAAAGATATTCTATGAGCTTTTGTGTTTGTTTAGTCAAAATTATGATTATTCAATTAAAAAAAAAAAAAAAGTATGGAAAAGTAGTAAAGATACGATTTGTACCAGAGGGGTTCTTCTTGAATGACGGCGTGGCGGAGGGTACCGGGGACAGGGTTGGCGGGGTCATTGTCGGAGGAGTCGGTGACGACGTAGATCTGACCGCCTTTGCCGCCGAGGGCGTTGTGCCCGAACCCGATGCCGCAGTCGGCGAGCTTTTGGCGGTTGCTCTGCCAGTCCGGGTCGCATGCCCAGCAGTCGTCGATGGGGTTGCCGGTGAGGCATGGGGAAGCTTGGTCCTTTGCTTGGAGAGAGAGCATTTGTCTTCGGGAGAGAGAGACATTGACGCGCCTGTAAAGGAAACAAACAAAAAAAAGGGAGGGGTGAGATGGTGGGAAAGAATACTCTGTTTTGCTTGGTGAGAAATGTGGGGGGGAAATGGGAGAAATGAGGGTTGCCCAGATGAGGGTTTTTGTTGTTTTGGATTAAAATGTGCGAAAATAAGTAAAAAGAAACTATCAAGTGAGAATTTTTTAGTAACGGGAAAGCACAAACAAATGGGGATCTTTCATGTTTGAGACCAAAATCTTTGAAAATGAAGAAAACCCTGAAATGCAAAAACATGAACAGAGCAGAACCCATGTGGGGTATGGTATACCTTTGTACATCAAGAACAACAGCTTCAGGGTCGGGGTGTTGGTGAGGGAGCGTGAGATTGAAGGTGGCTTTGGTGAAGAAGGGGCGAGAGCTCAAGAGGAAACACAATAAGAGAATGCAGGTGGTAGGAATCAGCATCCTTGAAGGAACAACAATAATGGTGTGGGGATATTTGTTGAGGTCTTTTTTTTTTTTTTTTCCAATCCTCTGAAAAAGAAGACTTTGAGCTCTGTCTGGCCCTGCTCTTGAATGCACAGCGACAAAACAAGTGGCGGAGCTGCAAATTTTGGGAAAATGTGATGTGTTTATATAATAAACCAAGATTGTAATAATAATTATATCAATAATTATATGCAGAATGTATTATTTTCTGGGGCAGGGGTGGCTGTGATGGTGATGGCAATGGTAATGGAAGAGATGGAGAATGGCTCTCCTCTGATCACTCTTCTCAGTAACTTACATTCCTACCTTGCTTGCTAATCATTCTAAGGAAGAAGATAGAAAAATTGTCTTTCTTATCCAAAATGCTGAAGTTTTCTTGTTCTTTCTTCTCATGTAAAACTAATCTTTTTGGGGATTAAGATTCTTTGCGGGAAGATTGTACATGTCATTATTCTGATAATCCCCAGACACAATCCCTTTTTTACTTTTTGTATGTTATAGTGATTAATGAGAAAAGTTTTGATGATTAGAAATCAACATGGAAGCTTTAGGTAATTTTCTTCTGTTGAAGTCGAAATGGTGTTATAAAGCCTCCTCCTTTTTTCAAGTAAAGGGGCAATATAATTTTACATTATTTGAAAAAGTGAAAATTGTAAATTAGTCCCTAAAGTTTGAGTTTATGATAAACAACTCCCTATATTGGCCCATATTTTGTTTCAAGAACCAAAAAAAAGGGTAGGGGGGGGAATCCACGAAGTCGAGGCTCGGGGTTATGCGATGTCCTCCTTTTGGGATCAACCTTCTATGCACTAGTTTTCACTCCCTTCTATGCAGCAGTGAAAACTACCGCATAGAAGCGGTAGTTCCAAAACTGCGCATGAGTGATGTCCTCCTTTTGAGATCAGGCTTCTATACGGTAGTGAAAACTATCGCATAGAAGCGGTAGTTTCAAAACTGCACCGTTTGGATAAAAACAGTGCAGTTCAGGAGAGTGAATAAATAAGATTTTTTTAAAAAATAATAAAAAACTATTTAGAAATTAAAAAATAAAATAAAAAAATAATTATTAAAAACTATAAATATTAAAACAATTAAAAAAACTAAATTTTTTTTTAAAAAAAAGGGGGCGGCTACCACCACCACCCCATCAACAAATTTCATCTTCTCCCAAAGACCCACTTGAGGAATCAATAGAAACAAGACGACAACAACAACGCCATCACTCTCCACCAATCGTCGCTCCATTCTATGTTCCGAATGAGCAGCAATTTGAGGCTGTGAATTCAAAGAGGCCTAGGTATACTGGGCAATGGAAGCTTTTGCCATCTCCAACAACAACGCAGCAAAAACAGTAGACCCAGTTGGCCGAATCAAGCCCAACCAACCCACAAACCCAACAATCTCACACCGCAGCCGCTTCTTCCTCAAACACAGCCTCATCGCCATCCCACTCGTCTCTGCCTTCTCTTTCTGCCGCATCTGGGCATGACACCGACAACAACAAGCCAAACCCTTTGCTTTTTATTTTTAATTTTTTTTTATATTTTTTAATTTCTAAATAGTTTTTTATTATTTTTTTTTTAAAAAAAATTCTATTTATTCACTTTTCAAAACTACACCGTTTTTATACAAACGGTGTAG
Source organism: Corylus avellana (assembly GCF_901000735.1). Classification (NCBI taxonomy): domain Eukaryota; kingdom Viridiplantae; phylum Streptophyta; class Magnoliopsida; order Fagales; family Betulaceae; genus Corylus; species Corylus avellana. The sequence continues at coordinate 24,058,452 of NC_081547.1, forward strand.
TTTTGAAACTACCGCCACTACCGCATAGAAGCCTGATCCAAGTTTTTGAATGGATACTCTATATATGAAATGATGACACTTACAAAGGGAATGTATTCAGTAAAATGTTTTAAGAGAATTATTTGTAAAATTTAATTTTAGAAAAGAACGTTATATTAAGAATACTTTTATTTGCATAATAAAATGTTCATAGTTACACACTAGCATCAGCTTACCTGCTTACTAAATTGTGGGCTTACGCTTTACCTTTTTCACAAGTAAAACATCTTTGTTTTACAAAAGAGCTAGCTAGGTTTTAGGTAAGAAAGATCTTGAGGCAATTGCGGTTGTTTGGTGTAACAATATTGATCTAGTTTACACTTGAGTATTCATTGCAGGACTTAAGAGGCTGCTTATGGTAATTAATATTTTTAGGTTATAATGTAAGACTTAGTTTTTCGAGATGCATTTGTGTATTGAGGTTTAATATGGATATTTTTTTATAGCGATAATGTGTATAAAGTAATGTTTTGAGTTAATGTAATGATTTTTAGGGCCCGTTTGAGAGTGCGATTTCAATAAGTGCGATTTTAAAAATTGCGTTTTTAAAAATTACGTTTTTAAAATCGTTACTTTTTAAAATCGCACAAGCGTTTGGTAAAACATACTAAAAAGTACTTTTTTATCAATTGAGTGTTTGGATAACATTAGTACATAATTGCGGTTTCATAACCAAATTACCAATATGGATGAACAAGACAGAGATGATGAAGAAAAAAAAAAAAAAAAGAGAAAATAAGGGTTTTAATATATTTTAGGTGGGTATTCTTGGTATTTTTTTCATTCCCGTTCTAAAAAAGGTAACTATTGCGCCAAATATCTTTTTAATAGAAATCGTGATTTTGTTTTAAATTCGCACTTTTTCAAATAAGCACCCTCTAATCAGCTTATGGAAATTGCAGATTTTTTTGCGATTTTAAAATTTACATTTTTAAAATCGCAATCCCAAACACCTTAAAGTTGCGATTTGGTTTAAAATCGCAGATTATTTTTTTAAAAAAACACACTCCCAAACGCACCCTTAGTAAATGTTCTAATTGGGGTAATTAATGTTGATCGAATAAAAGAAAAGTCATGTAATTTTGATTTTGAGGAGTAGAGAATCTCTTGGGACTTTTTTACTTGGTAAATAGGTTTGGGGAGGCTAGTTAATTAATTTTGGTAATGATATATCAATCTTGTCACTGTATTTATATTTAAATGTCTTAATATAGTAAATTTTAATGTTTTACTTTCACCCCCCTCAAAACTAAATTTATGGCTCTGCTACTGCTAATCTTCTATCATGAACATAAATTAACCCACATCATGGAAGAACATATACTTGAATGGAATCATGTTTTTGAAGACAAATAACTCATAATCATAATCTATGAAAATATGATACCTATATATAAAGGTGTTATTACTCTATATGAAATTCGATTCCTTTTTATATGAATAATATTGCAGCCATGAAATTAAGAGAATATGTCAAAAAAAAAAAACACATAATTACACGAAACTGTATATGAAAATTACTCCTCATACAAGAACGTGCGAGTGTAGTGAAAATATGCATGAATAAGTTAATGAAATATGAAATAGTTGGAAGAGAAAGAGAGAATAGGTACGTACCTACGTCAAATCGATAGTTGGAGAGAAGAGAAAATAAATTAATTAATGATCCTTGTGGCAATGAGAGAGATTAATGGTCAGTGCTAGGCTTTGGTGTTTATTTATAACACAGAGAGAGAGAGAGAGTGTAACGGTCGTGGTGTTTTGTTTTGTGTTTTAAGATTTGTTTGGAATTGTGGTTGATGAACTTAAAAGTGCTTTTAATACTAAAAAAGTTTATTTAAAGAAAAAAGTACTTGTTTGCTAAAAAAAAGTAAAAGCGCTTTTAAGGGTCCAAAAAGCTTAAAAATGGTCAAAGCGCACTTTTGGCAAAAGTTTAAAAATGAAGTTTTTGCCTAAAAGCTATTTTTGACTTTAAAGCTCTATTTCAAACATACTCTTAGAGCTTTTTTTTTTTTCTTTTTTTTTTTTTTAGGGTTCAAAAAGCTTAAAAATGGTCAAATCGCACTTTTAGCAAAAATTTAAAAATGAAGCTTTTGCTTAAAAGCTCTTTTTGACTTAAAAGCTCTATTTCTCAAACACAATTCCAAACATATTCTTAGAGCCTTTCTTTTTTCTTTTTTCTTTTTTTTTAAAAAAAAAAAAAAAAAAAAAACAAATCAAAATTTGGAATAGGGATTTTAAAAAATTGGAAAAATCCACAAGAACAACTGCTGTGTGGTCGTTGCACAAAAACCAACTTTTGTGCAAACCATTTAGCATATGACACATCATCTATTTCAGAAAATTGCAAGAAAAATGCATGTTTGCAAAGTATAGGATTAATTACCCACATAGCCATTTAGCCGCCGTTAGCCTCCACCAACCGCCACCAGCCTCCACCGATCGAATCAAACCACCGCCCACACCAGACTCCTCTGCCCACCACCCAACCGAATCTCCCTCCCTCTCTCATTCCGCCGGCATGGGCAGCGCGGGGTGGCGCGCGGCCACCCCCAGATCTGGCTGGTGGTGGCTCGTGACCACCCTGGCCAATGAATGTGGTGGTTCACCGCCACCCACCTTCCTCTGCCACCCTTCTATGTTTATTTTTTTAAAAAAAATTAATAAAACTTGATATAATCAAGTGTGGGTATTTAATTTTTCTTATAGTGTTTTAGCTAATGTGGCAACCAATGAATGGTTTGCACAAAACCCATGTTTTATGCCTAGACTATATAGAAGTTATTCTCAAAATCCACATTCCTCTCTCCAGATCCAACTCATCTGCTGTAAAAAAATTATGGAGGGTCTAAATCTTTTTTAGACCAACGTTGTCTTTTTTTGGGTTACGTTGTATTAGTTTTTAACGCCGTTGAAGCAGAGTCATTTATTTATATTGTTTTCTTAAAACCACTCAAAAATTAAAAGACACAAACATGCAAGTTTCCAATAATCGAGTTTTATCATAACCAAAATCGACAGAATCAGAATTATTTTCAAACCCAATAACGAAGCAATGAAAAAGCAAACCTCAGTCAAGTGCCGTCGACGGAGACGCAGGTGCCGGCCAGGTCCTTGGCCATGAAACCCTGAATATGAAGTTTGTTGTCTTTATTTTTTAGTTTGATATAATAGTTTTTTTCTTTTTTTCTTTTTTGATGAAAGCAAATCCGTTTGTTGATCAGATTTAGACCAAGTTTTTCGCTTTTCTGGTTCCCTTTCCGATTCGATGAAGGGGGTTTAATTGAAATAATTTATATGATGTGCTCTGCTTCGCCGGAACTTTTTTTAAGTCGGTAGAATGTCGATAAACTCGGATCTCCCAAGTCCCAAAGAACGAGCAGCCATACGTACGGCGTTCCCCATTTCTTAAACGGCGTCAAAAAAATCTTAAGCAAAAACGGCTGCTTCACAACGTAACGACAACGTTTTGTTTATAAAAGATTCTAGCAAATCTAAACCCTTCATATTTTTCACACTTGATTTATTTTTATTTTTTTTTTCTAATATTTTCACACTTGATGTGCTGGTTGGGTCCATTTCCGTCTAAATGGACCGAGCCGAATTAAGATTCTTTGTATTTCAAATAAATTGGATAATATTCAACTAGTTATAGTAAATGGATATTTTTATTCTCTTAAAAAGTAAAAAGATAAAAATATTATTTTCACTATAACTAACTGAATATTATTCAGTTCATTTGAAATTGAGAAGAACGTATTCTAGAGGAGCCATCCTTTAGAATGGGAGGACAAAATTGTTATATATATATAAAATAATAATTTTGCCCTCCAATTTTAAAGGACCGGCTTCTATCCAATTCAAATGGATCAGAAATGATCCTAGTCCCCCTCAAACTATGAGAGATTGTTTCCATTAAAGAATCAACAAATAAATTGTTGTTAATAGTACACCCGTCGAAGAGGCCATGTGGTACCCTGTGATAGAACATGATTTTAAGTTCGGCACAAACCTAAGGGGAAAAAATTAATTAAATTAGTGAGATAAGATCAATAATATAAAACAATTAGCTCTATACATATTTCCCTAAGAAGAAAATTCACTATGGTTTTATTTCAGTAATTTCATGAAATAATTTATTTCCATTTCACTTGAAATTAAGAGGATCCCAATCCAATTTTGTAAGGTGCTACGATGCTTTAAATCGTTCTTAACCCATCATCAGATCAAGGGTTTTCTTTCACGTTTAACCCATTGTCGTTACCTTTGCGTCGGCATTTTTCCCTTATAACCAAGAATCGCCTTTAAAAAGAAATAGTATCTCTCAATTCAATGTTAGTATAATACAATTCACTTCTCCCTCAGTCCCCTCACCTACTTGAGTCGGAATAAGTTTTTATGCGCATTATCATAATGACGATAGCGCATGAATAAACAAAATAATTAGAAATAATCAAGTCAAATTATATTAATTGTTAGTCATACACTTTGATCAAAGTCAGTGAATATTAGGAATCAATGCTGTCAAATGAGAAAGACATCCAACTTTAATCATTATGGTGATGCTCTAGTTGAATGAAAATAACGGACACATTGGAATTTGTGCATGATTTCAAGTTTTTGATCATTTTGTGTGCAGCCTCGTGGGTCCATGGTGTTGGTCTATTATTTTAAAAATCAAAATTATAAATAAACTTGCCTTTTAGCACTGGTTAAAACAACATAATTAAGGATCGAATGATTTGATTAGAAAAGCTCCAATCACTCATTTCAATCTTCTTCTATATTCTTCAAGAGACAGTTGGCTCTTTTTCTCTTTTCCCACACTAGAGTTTAGATTGTCTCTAGAAAAATCTACAAGGCAAACCGCTCATTTTGACGGCTTGTTAAAAGTAAATTGCACTTTTCAAGTGAAAGTGTGAACTCGTCAATAGATTTTTTAGCAGCAATTTGAATAATAACCATGAAAGAGTTTATATAAGTTCATTTTTAGGTAAAGTTCACTTAACTTTCTCAAACTACCACTCAAATGACAATTTACCTTTTAAACTATCAATTACGATAATTTACCTCCTTCAAATTATCAAAATAATGACAATGTATTCCCCATCCTTAAAATTTTGAAAAAAATAAAAATTTTAGTATTTTTGTTTTATTTTAGTAAGGGTAATTTTATCATTTTTTAAAAAAATTGTGGGTATATTATCGTTGTTTTGGTAGTTTAAGAAATAAATTGTTACAATTGATAGTTTGAGGGATAAATTGTCATTGCGGTAGTAGTTTAAGAGAGTTAAGTAGACTTTACTTCTTTTTTTCTTTTTTTTTAACTGTTTAATTCCTTATTCAGACATGTAAAAATAATTACAGTTTACATGAACAATAAAATTCTTCTTCAACCTCTTATGTATATGATCTTGTCAAAGCAAATAGCAAGTACACCTATCAAGAAGCAAAGCGATGTTCTAGAGTTCTAGTAGAGACTTGTACTTTTCCTTCATTTATAATTTCACCAAACGCTATTGTCTAGTTTGGTAATACATTTTCTTTCTTTTTATAAAAAAATAAAATAAAAATATTAACAAATAACTTTAAATATAAGAGAAAACTCAAAACTATTTTTACTTTTATATTTTTATGTCATATCAAAATACTTATTTTTAAAAAAAGAGAACAGAAAAAATTCTTTTTAAAAAAGCGTTATCAAATCAATCTGTATTTTGATTTCATAATGATGACTTGTCACTTTTAATCAACCTTTAGGTCAATTTTTGTGTGACTAACATGTCAATAAGGATTGATTGTGACTAATATAATAATGTGCGATAGTTATAAGATAAAAATATAGTTAATGCTAAAGAGGCAACGATCTAATGTGAGTATTTCACTTACGGTCTTTCAAAAAAAAAAAAAAAAAGGTATTTCACTTGGGTTTCATTTGTTTCGACGTAAATATTTTTTTGAAAAATGTTTTCTCTATTTTTTATCAATGTTTGAAACGACCGAAAAATGTGGTCAAACTGAAAGTATTTTTGGTTGACCAAAAAAACCTTGTTTAATTTCTGTAAAATACTAAAATGGTTTCCCTTTTTTAAAAATTCATAGCCCATTTTTCGAGTTTAAGTTTATCATTCTTACATGCGCTCTTTTGCAATTCACTCTAAGTTTGCTGGAAGTCATCGAATGTCGATGATTTTTTGTCCGAACCAAATGCCGAAAAATGCTTTCAGCTTAAGGAAATGATTTAACTTCAAATATTTTCTAACAGAAACCATTAGTGATCTATTCAAAATTTATTTGTGATTTAAAAGTGTAAGAATGGGAGTTCAAATAGCATTTCTCTCTTCTTCTTCTTTTTTTCCTAGAGTAAGAGTCCTTCCATTGAAGTGCCTTCGAACCCCTGATTTGGACAATGGCTGCGCAGCCCATATGCATAAAAACATCAATTTCCTTAATTAATTAGGTACGTGTTTACCAAATACTTTTGACTGATGAATCAAGATTCTTTAATCCATCTCACCAAAATACGTATTAGTTCAATTCATTTCGGAGAAAACCTTTTTCTAAATATAAAACAAGTAAAATGGTTGCTTTATAATATTGCCCAATTCAAAAAGAAGCTTTAAATCTTTTTCTTTGTTTGCCTTTTTACTCTTACTCGCCAGTGCCACCAGTGACAAAATTATCTACGTGGGGTTAGATAAAAGTGGATTAAGATAAAAATAAAAATAAAAAGGGGGTAAAAAGCGATGGGGTTATTATAGATAAAAGTTGATAATGATTTAAAAAAGGAAGGGCACTGATTTAGCAGTGCGCAAACAAACTTCAGTTTTCAAGGCACAAGTGCATTGCGTGAATGGGGAGAAACTTTGATGACCTTTTTGATATTACTGCCTGCTAGCTTGTTAGTTGGACCCTAAAGGAGGCTTTTCCTGTCTGCTTATTCTTCTTGACACTCAATGGGTTCCTTCATGGGCAATTTCACTTTTGGCATATTCCCTCTCAGGGTTCATCTTTATTTAATCTTATTGTTTGTTTACCCTAAAAAAAACAATTAGCTTTGCTTGTGTGTGAAGAAATATATAGCTTTTGAATCACAAGTTGCAATTTTACTATTTGGTCATTTTTAAATGTTTTTCATGCCTTGCATTGGAATGTAGATTCACCCCAACTACAAAGAAAGTGAAAAAGCAGCCTGCTAGGCTTTATAGCTCGATAGGGTTCAACCATAAATCTTTTGGCAACAGTTTTTGTGGCAACATAAATCTCTAGATTCAAACTACCATAATTTCTTGTCGTTGGACCCTACATCATCACAGCCAAACACTCAATTGTGTGCTTCTTTTTTTTTTTTTTTTAAAAAAAAAAAAATTTATTTTTATCATCTACTTACATTTATCTTCTGGGCAAAGGTGGAGCATATATAGATGGTGGGAACCGCATACACTCCTTTAAGTCCGACTAGAACCACAGTGTGATTCAACTCCACCAAGGCATCAATGGAAACCAAAATGATTTACATTAATCAAACATGAAGATTCTCATCACGGGATTCAAATCTATGCCATATGTTGAGGAATGATTCTACATTGCCTGTGGATAAGATCTTGAGCATGTTTATAAGAAATGAAAAACCATCTCTTATTGAACTGGTTTTATGAGATGAGTTAAACCCACGAATTTCTTCATGGTATCAGAACTTACCACATGACAAATGGGGTACACACTACTTACCCCATGACAAGGACCAGGAAAAATACTGGCCTGCACATGAGGGACGATATTGAGGAATAATCCCACATTTGCCTATGGACAAAATTTTGGGCATATTTATAAGGATTGAACAATCTTCTCTTATTAAACTGATTTTATGAGATGAGTTAGGCTCACAAATTTTTTCATGGAATCAGAGTCTACTATAGTACGAATGGAGCCCACACTACTTACCCCATGACAAGGATCAGGAAAAATACTGGCCTGTACGTGAAGGAGGGTGTTAAGGAATGATCCTACATTGCCTGTGGATAAGATCTTGAGCATGTTTATAAGGAATGGGCAACCCTCTTTTATTGAAACGGTTTTATGAGATGAGTTAGGCCCACAAATTTTTTCAGTGTATGCCTAACCCTTTGAAAATTTCCACCACCCTACTTGGTACTCAAATGTGAGCTTGGTTTCAGTTTTTGGAAATGGGTTCTTTGGTGGACAAATTCTGCATTTGTCTCCATATTCCAGTTTAATCAAATGGTAAAGCCTTGTCTTGTGCCTTCTTTCTCGTTTGCATTGAGGAAGCCCTGGACCCCCGACAGTTAAGATAATAAGGTTACTCCTTTTTTTGGTCAACAAACCAAAAACAAACGAAACGGTAAAAAGAACAAAACAGAAAGGGGAGAAAAGAAAGGCACTGCAACAATGGGAGGCAGGGAATCTATAGGAATGTCTTACGATCTCGCGAGATTATAAGCAGGCCAATTTGCATTGCTGAGTCGTGACAAATACGGGAAAATATGTACAGATACTTTGAGAAAGTCATGACTTTCAGTGGCTACTTCTTGAGAGCTATGACTTTCAAAACACAATAAACTGTAGTGCAGAAAATAATCAGTGCCTCTTATTTCATTCGTAACTATAATTTAAATAATAAAAATAACCTTACGGGTGTAGATAACTATTTTAGAGAGATAACTATTACTAGACTCCTATTGACTCTCAATATGAGAGTACTTTATTTAAATAAAAGTGCTAATTGTCCTCTCAAATTGAGAGGTCCTTTATTCTACTGCTATTACTACCACTAGGTCCACTGCTACCACTACCTACTTGCCCTCTCAAATTGAGAGGTTCTTTATTCTACTACTACATAAAGTTTAGCAACCCCAAAATTTAGGGTTACATCACTTCTCTTAATTAAGGTTCAAGCTTGAGTAAGCACCAAGGGTGGTTCAATATCATACGAGGCCTAAGACCATATGTCTAACTAGACTTTTATAATTTTAGTATAATATAGAATAAATTCTTATGTTAAATATGAAAACATTGACAAGTTTTGTATCAGAACAATGAAACTTGGTATTTGATCATAAATGATGAAAACTTAAAACAATGACTTAGAGAATATATAACCTTTGCGATAAGAGATAAAGTGTGGAATGTACAAAGAAAAATGCTATATACCATATTTTTATTTTCAAACTATCCCACAATGATGACATGGAATTTCTTTTCTTTTTTTTCTTTTTTTTTTTAAATGACTAATCCAAGGGTTAGTAGGATTGTCACGTCAATATTGTGAAATAAAAATATAGTTTCTGAAAGTTTACAAGAAATAGATAATTCTTTTATTCAATAATTTTCTGCTGTCATGTACATAGCTATATATAAATAGAGCGAGTACAAAGTAACGGTTGGTTTTTTAGAGAAAGATAAGTTGAATATAGTCAAGTTTCATTGTATGTAGCTTGATATGTCTTTCCTTATTTTCACACATGCTTTGATTGTATTTTCTTAAGTCTTGGTGCATGATATTTCTCTGATTGATTGGCCATGTTTGGTGAGATATTGCCTTCTTGATGCAGCACCGTATCTTCATGAACAATAGGGTATTGAGTTACGGCTGATTGGTTAACAATTTATAGCATTACTCAGGTACAAATAGTGATAGAAAGATTGATAAAATAGGAGAGTTGGAGTTGTGAAAGAAAAAAGGATAAAAAAAAAAAATACAACACATAATAGAATTATGGTTGTATATGTGAGCAGTTGTTAACTGCAACTAATCACTATTTGCCATCCACATATGCGGATGTGCATATCAAAAACCACTAACTGTAAATGAGGATGTAGAGTTGGTTAATAACTACATCTACATACCCTTAATTTTATATATAATTTATTTATTTATTTTTTATGTGTTTATTGGATTTGTTATGTTGTTGGATTTACATTTGAACAACCGTCCTTTGTAATTTGTATGTGTTATAATTTTTGGATTAACCCATCATGGGATGTTTGTATTTTCTTTGTTATTTTTAAGTTCAAATGTTGAATTAAGATAAGGATTTCATCTAAAACACTATAGCTTTTAAAAAAAAAACACTAAAAACAAGCTCAAAACATTTTCAAAATTGTTAAAAATAGGCCCTAATAGAGACCCAAAGAAGACCCAAAAGATTAACATAGGCACAAAAGGCTATTATCAGGTATGCAGATAGCGGTTAATAAATCTATTCAACAACCACAATAATCACGCACAACTGTTAGAAATCGCATGATACAGAAGCAGATGCATCTGCATTCACTTTCTTTTTATATATTTATTTCTTTCGTCACTTCTAATCTTTTGCTTTTTGATTTTGTCATTCATTATTTCTTTAATATTTTGTATGTTATATTTACTATCAAACACGCAATTGACTTTAGTCAGTTGTTGTTTCGGATTTTGATTGCATGTCATTGATTTTAGTATACAACTAATTAATCATACTTACAATCGTTATTAAGCCGCCCCGGCCTTCGTAAGCCACCCCCCCCCATAGGCGGATAAAGGAAAACCGAAAGGTGGAGATGTCAAGTCCAGGTAGACTTTGTTGCTTATTCTTTCTCTTTTTATTGGATTAACATTTGAGACCCTAATACACTCGTGATCTAAATTATTCTAAGTGTTCAATCAGCTTGTTATGTAAACCTACTTTGTATGAACACAGTTTGGGATCATTGACCACAAAGGATAAAAAAGAAAAAAGAAAAAAGAAAACTCTGTATTCTTCACATGCAGTGCTTAATCTACGTGTATTTTTTTTTGTCTTGGTAGGAGGAAAAAGCTTCGATGCATTTCCTCTTGAAAGAGAAAGTATAAAAGTACTCTACACAAATTCTGGGCTCTGTTTTGCTTTTCCTATTTTGGATGACTCAGAAAGTCATCCAAAATATGCAGAAAAAGAGAAGCTTCTTCATGGATTTGCAGATATATAGATAGAGTGACGTTTTAACCAAAGCAACGAACAAGATGAAAAGATATATACTTGGCGAAAGCATGCTGAGGAAAAGATAAAAAAAAAAAAAACTTATCTTTTAGACTTTTTGGTAAATAGATTCTAAACCAGCTCTGAAAGGAAAGTTTGCTTGGGATGATTATGACCCACCCGAAAGGATCAAAGATTACATCTCACTTCATTCTGATTGGATACGATGGCCAAGGAATATATTGTGTTGTGGTGAGATGGCCCACAGCAAGACTTATGTGGCCTATTGTGGGGTACTCTCACTTATCTTAATGGATCACCTTGAATTCCAATCATGCACGTTCATGGATTTTCAAGACCAAATATTTGGATTTTTGTTTTTTGCTCTGCCCCACTCAAATGGCATCTAACTAATTCTAGCTATGGCAATTTAATCCGAATATTAAACCGAAAGGTGAGTGTGATGTGGCATGTTCATAAGGAGAGTGTAACGTGACATTTGTCGGTTTCTTTTTTTTTAAAAAAATTGGATGAAAGTTTAGTGCATGAACTTATTTATTTTTTCTGAAAAGAGAAATGTTAAGGGTACCAAATATTTTATTAATAGAGTCTTACTAAACTGATGTATAGCTCATTCATCGGAGATATGTAACGGGTATCAATGAATGATGTGTAACGGGTACCATTATCAATGAATGAGCTATACATCAATTTGGTAAGACTCTCTTGGTAAAAAATTTGGTACGCATAGCATTTATCTGATGGAAAATTTCACTTAACCCCCCTAAACTTAAAAAACTATCTATTTATTGTATCTATCTTTCAATTTTTTCAATTTCACCTCTCTTTTATGATTTTCCGTTAAATCTGGTCAAAATTTTCAAATATTATTTTTTTTCTTCAAATATTGAGGCATGAATATTTTGACTAATTTTGTTAAATCCTGACCGACACTAAAATTCTAGCAATTTTTTTTTATCACTTTATATCTCAGCTAGTTTTCAAATGCAATAACATTTTTTTTCAAAAAATTTGTAATGCCTCCAATGGAGAGCATTCAAACCTTACCTCTTGGGCTCTATCAATGATGAAGCCCAATAGGCAGGGAAGTAGAAGATTCCGTCCCACCGTTTACATAGCCCACTCCGCCCAATTACTTCCTCTAAATACTCTTACCCGCCACGGATAGACGCAGCTAAACCCCATACACCGACCTCTATCTCTGCCACGCGTCCGTCTATCGGAATTCGGACATCAGATTCAACTGACACAATTGTCCCTTGCACAAATTCCACTGACGGCCCGTAACGCTATCCGTTTTAAGGTTTTAAACAGGCTCGGACACGCCTCGGAAAGCCGTTGGGGTTCTCCATACCTTCAATCTCATTTACCCTTTTACCCTTCATTTTCTATTTCCCTCTTTTTCCCTCCTCAGATTCAATTTTGATTTCCCTCGCAGAGAGAGAGAGAGAGAGAATTAGGGTTTCTAGCTTGGACTCCACCATGGACGGTGCTTTCGTCCTCGGTTCAGAAAATTGCGTTGCTGGAGGTAACGAAGACATTGTTACCCTAATTCTTTCTTTTCTTTCTTGATGTTTCCAAACCCAAACATTGTGGTGTTCTCAGTAGAGAATTACATGATATAGGTTTTTGCTTATTGTGTTTGATCTTCATTTTTCGATTAGCTTTTAGGTTCCTAGGGTTAGAGTCTGTTCAAGTATGACTGGGAAATGTGCTGCCGGTTGGGTTTCTGGGGTTAGGGCTTGCTTTATTTGATGAAGCATTCGGCACCCATAGACGTTGCTAGCGTTAGGATGCCATAGAAATGACATGGAAATTTGGTATGGAGTTGAGGTCTGTTTGGTTGCTGAGAAAATGCGGGAAGAAACACAAAATCAAAATGGACTTGTTCGTAGTTCCACGTACTACAGCTATTTGGTTCAATTTAGATGAGTCATTGACTGTTCATGAGGTTCACTGTATTGTTGATGGGTCTTTTTTCCTCGATTTTCTTGGCCCAATTAAGGGCTTAGGTTTCTGTGTGTGCTTGGATTTTTCAATTAATAAGAATAAGTGGGTGGCAGATGATAAGACAAAAGGAGTGGTAAAGGGATCCAAAATTGGAAGTGCACAGCGAAGGAGGCTCGCTGACATAAGCAACTTGCAGCAGAGGCCTAAAATGGTAAACCAAGAAGCAAAGCAGCTGCCCATTTCGCTTTCAACTAAGGAGTATGTTGAAAAGCTACAGAAGGTATATTTATAGCGGTTTCCTAATTTGTCTTCTTCATATCTATGTGGTCAGTTTAACTTACTAGTGTACTTCTGAATCTGGTTTTCAGGAAAACATGACATTGATGAAGATTCTTGCAGAAAGAAAGTATCCTGCATGATCAATTTGTTTATCAATATATGTATTTTATTGCATTGGTTTTTGTGACATGGCTCTGGCCTTTCTACTTTCCTTAGCGTTGGTTGACAGTAAAATTATTGAATTGAGCGGAATTGAATTACAGAAGCTGAGAATCAATTTGCAGAAAATGCAGCAACAGAATTCGCAACTTGCCCAAGCAAACAGCCAGATGTTGGCGGTACCAATTCTATTAATAATCAGTTTTCCATTATTATTAAAACATGTGGTGAATTTTTTAGAGACTTCTGATTCGAGTATTGATGCCTTGGTTGAACTGACCTTTCTTTTAATGTTGTAGGAACTTAATTTAGGTAAAGATAGGGTAAGTTAAATGGTGTTGCAAGAAAGTGATACGCTTGATGCATTCATTCTGTATGTATATAATATGTGAATTAACAGCCGTGTTTTTGTTCCATTTCAGCTAAAAGCACTTCACCATGAGCTTGGATGCAAAAATGGCTTACTTAACACAAGAAAACTGGACTTGGAGGTCAGTTTAACCAGTTTCAATGTTAATCAGTTGCATTTAATGTCATATGAGTAGAATGCAATGTTTACATATAGTTTTCTTGTTTTCAAGGTCAAAGCAAAAAGGTTAAGATGTAAAAATACAGGAAATGAGGTGCCTATGCAAATTACCTAGTAATTCTTAACAAAGTTAAAAACTAATCCTGCTGTGTCTCATATTTTATTTATTTCTTTTCTTCACTGCTTTAAGGTAGGTACATCCAAGTGCAGTGAGGCAGGGGAATCCTCTCAAGCAGATAAGGTGGACTATAAACCTTGTCATACCAACAAGAGACGGCAATCAAAAAATCAATGTAATTAGCATACTTGGCATTTCATTTGAAGATTTAAATCTGTTTACCATATCAGCTTATTTTCATTTATGATTTGCATGCAGCTTTGGGCCCCACCACTGCTGAGCCAGTTCATGCCAAAGAGAATGTTGAAAATAAGAGGTTTGTTTATGCATGTTGCTCTGTGTGAGATTGTAGTCAAAGTTTGGTATGGATTTTTACAAATGTTCCAGAGAATTGAAGGATCCTTACATGTATTTGATGTTCCTATAGACGTTGTTTGAGAAGACAATCTGCAAGATTTAAACCTGAAGAATCAGAACCAACTGAAGACTTGTTAGAGATAGATAAAGCTTCAGGCTCTACCATTGTTAAATTAGTCCATACTAAAGAACATGTTGACAAGAAGAGGTTTGTCTGTCCTTGTTTAATTACTTGGTATGAGATTTTAGTCAATATTTCCTATGGATTTTTATAAATGATCTAGAGA
>NC_081547.1:24073248-24074737 GCF_901000735.1 Corylus avellana
TTTAGTATGTTTTACCAAACGCTTGTGCGATTTTAAAAAGTAGCGATTTTAAAAACGTAATTTTTAAAAACGCAATTTTTAAAATCACACTTATTGAAATCGCACTCCCAAACGGGCCCTAAAAATCATTACATTAACTCAAAACATTACTTTATACACATTATCGCTATAAAAAAATATCCATATTAAACCTCAATACACAAATGCATCTCGAAAAACTAAGTCTTACATTATAACCTAAAAATATTAATTACCATAAGCAGCCTCTTAAGTCCTGCAATGAATACTCAAGTGTAAACTAGATCAATATTGTTACACCAAACAACCGCAATTGCCTCAAGATCTTTCTTACCTAAAACCTAGCTAACTCTTTTGTAAAACAAAGATGTTTTACTTGTGAAAAAGGTAAAGCGTAAGCCCACAATTTACCCACAATTTAGTAAGCAGGTAAGCCGATGCTAGTGTGTGACTATGAACATTCCATTATGCAAATAAAAGTATTCTTAATATAACATTCTTTTCTAAAATTAAATTTTACAAATAATTATCTTAAAACATTTTACTGAATACATTCCCTTTGTAAGTGTCATCATTTCATATATAGAGTATCCATTCAAAAACATGGATCAGGCTTCTATGCGGTAACGGCGGTAGTTCCAAAACTACACCGTTGTATAAAAACGGTGCAGTTTTGAAAAGTGAATAAATAGAATTTTTTTTAAAAAAATAATAAAAAACTATTTAGAAATTAAAAAATATAAAAAAATTAAAAATAAAAAGCAAAGGGGTGGCCCCTTGGCTTGTTGCTGTTGGTGTCCTGCCCAGATGCGGCAGAAAGAGAAGGCAGAGACGAGTGGGATGGCGATGAGGCTGTGTTTGACGAAGAAGCGGCTGCGGTGTGGGATTGTTGGGTTTGTGGGTTGGTTGGGCTTGATTCGGCCAACTGGGTCTACTGTTTTTGCTGCGTTGTTGTTGGAGATGGCAAAAGCTTCCATTGCCCAGTATACCTAGGCCTCTTTGGATTCATAGCCTCAAATTGCTGCTTAGTCGAAACATAGAATGGAGCGACGATTGGTGGAGAGTGATGGTGTTGTTGTTGTTGTCGTCTTGTTTCTATTGATTCCTCAAGTGGGTCTTTAGGAGAAGATGAAATTTGTTGATGTGGTGGCGGTGGTGGACGCCCCTTTTTTATTTTATTTTTTAAATATTTAGTTTTATTAATTGTTTTAAAATTTATAGTTTTTAATAATTATTTTTTTTTATTTTATTCTTTAATTTCTAAATAGGTTTTTATTATTTTTTTAAAAAATCCTATTTATTCACTTTCTTAAATTGCACTGTTTTTATCCAAACGGTGCAGTTTTAAAACTACTGCTTCTATGCTGTAGTTTTCATTGCCACATAGAAGATAGTGAAATCTACAGCATAGGAGTCTGATCCCAAAAGGAGGACATCACTAGCTTTGCATAACCCCTAGCCCCAGGACTGG
>NC_081547.1:24074837-24077571 GCF_901000735.1 Corylus avellana
GAAACGAGTGGGTGAAATAGAAACATCTTGGGGGGGGGTTGACAGCTGTCATATTCCTTAATGGGAATTATTTCAATATGAAATTAGTGCTGAGGGTGCAAGGTGGAAGTAGCTAGCTACTGAGGAGTGAGTGGTGTTGATACGTATGAGTTGTTATTACTAATTAAAATGATATGTCTTCTTTTTTTTTTTTATATATTCTTTAATTAACTCTATTTATTTATTTTTATTATTATTTTGCTTTCAATGGATAAGGACATGATGCCACCTAAGATTGCTTCTCAACACTCTTTTTAATACATCTTCTAATCACCAACAATAAAAATTATAGTTATTTATAAGAGATAACTTCAGTTTAGACTCTTGAATTACCACGCGACTTGAGAAGTTCTCCAAACTTTAAAACCTTTCAATTTAGACCCATAAACTTTTAATTGCAGTTAATTTGAACAATTTAGTTAGATTTAACCGTTAACTTCCCTGATTTACCTCTAAAAATATCAAAATATTCATGATTTTTTTAAAAAAACTTTTTTTAATTTAGAATTAAGGGTAAATTTAGAATTTTATAAAAAAGTCAGGGATATAAACGTCATTATCTCACTTTTAACGTTTAAAATCTGACAGACGAGTTCAAACTGATTGCAATTGAAAGTTCAGGGTCTAAATTGAGAGGTTTTGAAGTTTGGAGAGAGGGAGGGGGCTTTTCAAATCGCTTGGTAATTCAGAAGTATAAAGTGAAGTTACCCCTATTTATAATTAAGTTTTATATGGAAAAATATATACTTTACCCCGTTACCACCACTTTTGCACTTAGAGTACCACTAAATTTTAAAAAGTGACATTTGGCTCCATTCCAATTAAGCCGTTCTACCCCTTATTTTTTTCAATTGTTTTGTTTTTGTTTCGCTTATTTTCTAATAATCTTAAGGGCATTGAACATTCTCAGCAGACTCCCTATAAGGAAGTCTATTCACTATGTGTAGGGAATATGTCCAAAAAAATCGCAAAAAAGTCTCCATAAATGAGCCTCAACTATGAGGATCGTTACAGTGGAACCCAAAGTATAAAGTTTCACTATTGCAATCATTATGATTATTAAAATAATAATAAATAAAAAAACGTTTCTCTCTCTTCTCTACTCTCTCCTCTCTCCTCTCATGATTCTCTCTCCTCTCATATGTATAATATAATTAAAATAAATAAATATTTTAATGATATAGAGAATGATTAAGAGAAGTTATTTGGGTGTATTTTGACATAAAAAAAATAGAAAGTAGTTTAGATCTTTAAATGTAAGGAAAATAAAGAAATAGCTGCTGGAAATGCGCTAAAAAAGATTCAAAAATAGTCATGTGTGGAAGTTGGAGGGGGTAGAGTGACTAGTTTTTCCATCCATTTTAACCTCAATTGCTAAATGAAAGGTTTATTTGTAATGGGTAGTAGTCAAAGTGGTCAAGTGTCACATAAATATATATAGAGTAGAGATTGGATCAGTGGTGTCATGTAAGAAGCCGAGAAGAGTCAGATCTGGGTGAACAATTAATTTCTTTGGTTTAACGCCTATTACACTGCAATTAACCACTTCATTAATGCCTGCTAATTTGCTATCGTGTGGTAACGACATTAACTCAGACACAGAGAGAGAGAGAGAGAGAGAGAGGGGCTGTTTATACTTTACACCTTGCAAACGACATGACGTTGATCTACAACAGAGACATTGTAAACTGACAAACATGTTTCACATAATTAAAATCACCAAAAAGAAAATCAAAACTTAGAACATGATAATCAAAATTGCGTCCCCGTGTTCTTCTATTTTTTTTTTTTTTTTGACATGTTCATACAAGGGAAGGAAAAAGGGAGATTCGAACTAGTGACCTCCGTACTATTAGGCGTGGTCCACAGCTGATTGAGCTACCTCTTAGAGACTGTGTTCTTCTAATTTAGAACAGACGAATAATCAAAACTTAAACTTTTACCCTACGCACTTAAAAAATATCTTAAATTTAAATTCGGAAAATTACCCTAAAAGTCCCTAAAATTTTGTACCCATAACAAACAAGGGGCTTGAGTTTCTAATTTTGACAATTAAAGGTCCGAATTTTGGCATTATGACAAATAAGTCTATACAGCTTTTAAAGGACTTGCCAACTATCATATTTTCTATGTTATTATGCCACGTATGTAATTATACCAAAAAAATATATTAAAAAGAAAAGAAAAGAAAAAGAGAAGGTAGAGATCCTAAAGAGCGTGCTTGGTACAACTTCCACCACTCCATGATGCTCTTTGCTGAACCCAACCCCTTCTGCCAACTCCACCGTCTCCAACCTCTTCTTCTTTTCCAACTAGAGCTTACATGCGGATATTTATTAACCGCAACTAACCGCTATCCATATATATATATATATATATATATATGCGGATGCATATATGGATAACTATTTTAAGGTATATGAATGTAGGATCATACCCTTTATATATGAAAAATAGAATCTCGTGAGATCTATTATTTTGAGAAAAAGAAATGTTAAAGCATCTACTTTCATCATTCTCCCTTTTAAAAGTAAAAAATAAAATCAACCATTAGATTTGTAAAACCCACTTAAGCGAAGGTGGATTCAATGGTTGATTTAAGGAAAAAAAAAAAAAAAGTACGGAGAAGGATGATAATAGATGCTCGAACATTTCTTTGTGTCATCATCTCATGAGATGGTGACACATCACTAGG
>NC_081547.1:24077671-24160890 GCF_901000735.1 Corylus avellana
TTTCACCTCTCTTTTATGATTTTCCGTTAAATCTGGTCAAAATTTTCAAATATTATTTTTTTTCTTCAAATATTGAGGCATGAATATTTTGACTAATTTTGTTAAATCCTGACCGACACTAAAATTCTAGCAATTTTTTTTTATCACTTTATATCTCAGCTAGTTTTCAAATGCAATAACATTTTTTTTCAAAAAATTTGTAATGCCTCCAATGGAGAGCATTCAAACCTTACCTCTTGGGCTCTATCAATGATGAAGCCCAATAGGCAGGGAAGTAGAAGATTCCGTCCCACCGTTTACATAGCCCACTCCGCCCAATTACTTCCTCTAAATACTCTTACCCGCCACGGATAGACGCAGCTAAACCCCATACACCGACCTCTATCTCTGCCACGCGTCCGTCTATCGGAATTCGGACATCAGATTCAACTGACACAATTGTCCCTTGCACAAATTCCACTGACGGCCCGTAACGCTATCCGTTTTAAGGTTTTAAACAGGCTCGGACACGCCTCGGAAAGCCGTTGGGGTTCTCCATACCTTCAATCTCATTTACCCTTTTACCCTTCATTTTCTATTTCCCTCTTTTTCCCTCCTCAGATTCAATTTTGATTTCCCTCGCAGAGAGAGAGAGAGAGAGAATTAGGGTTTCTAGCTTGGACTCCACCATGGACGGTGCTTTCGTCCTCGGTTCAGAAAATTGCGTTGCTGGAGGTAACGAAGACATTGTTACCCTAATTCTTTCTTTTCTTTCTTGATGTTTCCAAACCCAAACATTGTGGTGTTCTCAGTAGAGAATTACATGATATAGGTTTTTGCTTATTGTGTTTGATCTTCATTTTTCGATTAGCTTTTAGGTTCCTAGGGTTAGAGTCTGTTCAAGTATGACTGGGAAATGTGCTGCCGGTTGGGTTTCTGGGGTTAGGGCTTGCTTTATTTGATGAAGCATTCGGCACCCATAGACGTTGCTAGCGTTAGGATGCCATAGAAATGACATGGAAATTTGGTATGGAGTTGAGGTCTGTTTGGTTGCTGAGAAAATGCGGGAAGAAACACAAAATCAAAATGGACTTGTTCGTAGTTCCACGTACTACAGCTATTTGGTTCAATTTAGATGAGTCATTGACTGTTCATGAGGTTCACTGTATTGTTGATGGGTCTTTTTTCCTCGATTTTCTTGGCCCA
The DNA here is from genome assembly GCF_901000735.1 of Corylus avellana. Lineage (NCBI taxonomy): Eukaryota > Viridiplantae > Streptophyta > Magnoliopsida > Fagales > Betulaceae > Corylus > Corylus avellana. Next base: position 24,078,857 of record NC_081547.1, read on the forward strand.
ATTAAGGGCTTAGGTTTCTGTGTGTGCTTGGATTTTTCAATTAATAAGAATAAGTGGGTGGCAGATGATAAGACAAAAGGAGTGGTAAAGGGATCCAAAATTGGAAGTGCACAGCGAAGGAGGCTCGCTGACATAAGCAACTTGCAGCAGAGGCCTAAAATGGTAAACCAAGAAGCAAAGCAGCTGCCCATTTCGCTTTCAACTAAGGAGTATGTTGAAAAGCTACAGAAGGTATATTTATAGCGGTTTCCTAATTTGTCTTCTTCATATCTATGTGGTCAGTTTAACTTACTAGTGTACTTCTGAATCTGGTTTTCAGGAAAACATGACATTGATGAAGATTCTTGCAGAAAGAAAGTATCCTGCATGATCAATTTGTTTATCAATATATGTATTTTATTGCATTGGTTTTTGTGACATGGCTCTGGCCTTTCTACTTTCCTTAGCGTTGGTTGACAGTAAAATTATTGAATTGAGCGGAATTGAATTACAGAAGCTGAGAATCAATTTGCAGAAAATGCAGCAACAGAATTCGCAACTTGCCCAAGCAAACAGCCAGATGTTGGCGGTACCAATTCTATTAATAATCAGTTTTCCATTATTATTAAAACATGTGGTGAATTTTTTAGAGACTTCTGATTCGAGTATTGATGCCTTGGTTGAACTGACCTTTCTTTTAATGTTGTAGGAACTTAATTTAGGTAAAGATAGGGTAAGTTAAATGGTGTTGCAAGAAAGTGATACGCTTGATGCATTCATTCTGTATGTATATAATATGTGAATTAACAGCCGTGTTTTTGTTCCATTTCAGCTAAAAGCACTTCACCATGAGCTTGGATGCAAAAATGGCTTACTTAACACAAGAAAACTGGACTTGGAGGTCAGTTTAACCAGTTTCAATGTTAATCAGTTGCATTTAATGTCATATGAGTAGAATGCAATGTTTACATATAGTTTTCTTGTTTTCAAGGTCAAAGCAAAAAGGTTAAGATGTAAAAATACAGGAAATGAGGTGCCTATGCAAATTACCTAGTAATTCTTAACAAAGTTAAAAACTAATCCTGCTGTGTCTCATATTTTATTTATTTCTTTTCTTCACTGCTTTAAGGTAGGTACATCCAAGTGCAGTGAGGCAGGGGAATCCTCTCAAGCAGATAAGGTGGACTATAAACCTTGTCATACCAACAAGAGACGGCAATCAAAAAATCAATGTAATTAGCATACTTGGCATTTCATTTGAAGATTTAAATCTGTTTACCATATCAGCTTATTTTCATTTATGATTTGCATGCAGCTTTGGGCCCCACCACTGCTGAGCCAGTTCATGCCAAAGAGAATGTTGAAAATAAGAGGTTTGTTTATGCATGTTGCTCTGTGTGAGATTGTAGTCAAAGTTTGGTATGGATTTTTACAAATGTTCCAGAGAATTGAAGGATCCTTACATGTATTTGATGTTCCTATAGACGTTGTTTGAGAAGACAATCTGCAAGATTTAAACCTGAAGAATCAGAACCAACTGAAGACTTGTTAGAGATAGATAAAGCTTCAGGCTCTACCATTGTTAAATTAGTCCATACTAAAGAACATGTTGACAAGAAGAGGTTTGTCTGTCCTTGTTTAATTACTTGGTATGAGATTTTAGTCAATATTTCCTATGGATTTTATAAATGATCTAGAGAACTAAAGGATCCTTACATGTACTTTGATGTTCCAACAGACGTTGTTCAAGAAGGCAATCTGCAAGATTTAAATCCAAAGAACCAGAACCAATTGAAGATTTGTTTGAGTGCAATGAGGCAGAGGAATCCACTCAAGTGGATAAGGGGGACTATAAACCTTGTAATACCAATAGGAGACGGCAATCCGAAAATCAATGTAATTGGCATCCTAGGCATTTCATTTGAAAATTTAAATCTGTTTACCATATCAGCTTATTTTCTTTTATGATTTCCATTCAGCTTTGGGCCCCACCACTGCTGAACCAGTTCATGCCAAAGAGAATGTTGAAAATAAGAGGTTAGTTTATGCATGTTGCTCTGTGTGAGATTGTAGTCAAAGTTTGGTATGGATTTTTACAAATGTTCCAGAGAATTGAAGGATCCTTACATGTATTTGATGTTCCTATAGACGTTGTTTGAGAAGACAATCTGCAAGATTTAAACCTGAAGAATCAGAACCAACTGAAGACTTGTTAGAGATAGATAAAGCTTCAGGCTCTACCATTGTTAAATTAGTCCATACTAAAGAACATGTTGACAAGAAGAGGTTTGTCTGTCCTTGTTTAATTGCTTGGTATGAGATTTTAGTCAATATTTCATATGGATTTTTATAAATGATCAAGAGAACTAAAGGATCCTTGCATGTACTTTGATGTTCCAACAGACAACATTCAAGAAGGCAATCTGCAAGGTTTAAATCCGAAGAACCAGGACCAATTGAAGATTTGTTTGAGATAGATAAGGCTTTCGGCCCTACCACTCTTAAACCAGTCCATGCTATAGAGAGTATTGGCAATAAGAGGTTTGTCTATGCATGTTTCATTGTTCTTCGTAGGTTAATGTATCCTATGGATGCTTACAAATAATCTTGAGAATAAACTATCCTTAGATGTAATTGACCAATTTCTGTTTCTTACTGGTTGTTTGAAAGGCAATCTGCAAGGTTAAAATCTGAAGAGCCAGAGCAATGTGAAGACTTCTTTGTGGTACATGATGCCAAATTTCCCATCTCTCCTCAAATTGATGATTTGGTGCATGAAACTGGTCAAATGGCGCCAGCATTGTCAATAAAAAGAGAAGATGAGGGAAATACTGCTCTTAGTGTAGAAGCTCAAGAAATTCGAAGATCATCTGTTGGAAGGCCTTTACGTCGAGCAGCTGAGAAGATTCAGTCCTACAAGGAAATTCCAATCAATTTCAAGATGCGTCGAGTGGAGTGAGTTAATTCTTTTCCAAATTTGTCCTCCATTTTGTTGAGTGCTTCCTGCCATATTTTGTGCTGCCTTGTGATATTATTGTTTCTTGCACCTTGTGTTTTAAAAACTTTCTTTCTCTGGATACATGCCCCCTAACTCACTGTAAATTTTTTATTTTCTTGTATAATCATCTTCAGAAGATAACTAAGCATGCACCAAAATTGACTCAGTTTAGTTCATTGAATTGTATCTGAAACAGACTAAACATAAAGATTTGCATGTTGATCTGCTCAGTGTTATTCTTGTTTTTTTATTTTTTTATTTTTAATTATATTGACTTGTGTTTTCTCTAATTCAATGAACTAGCTGTTCCTTAAAGTAGCAAGAGATGGCTTGTGAATCTAGTGGTTGATAACTCTAAAATTGTGGCTAATGGATGGTTGGTTCTTCTAAGAGGAGCAACTGGGAGTTTCAATGTCAGAAGATGGAGTTGCAAAGGGCACAATCCAAATTAAAAAAGAAAATAAAATAGTGCAACAAAGTGCTGGAATTTCTTTTGGAATTGGGTTTAGTGTAATGAGCAATGCCGCACATACCGGTTACACATATTGGTTAAGTTCATTGAGTGATGTGATAATGTTTATTAGCTCAATGGATGGATGTGTGCGATGCATGTAATGGTCTCTCCATGACACAAATGGTATATACAGAAATGTTCACAAGTTAACAAATTTGCTTATGCGTTACATTTAAACTAGTTTACTAATAGATTTCATCATACATAAGCATGCTTGATAAATGCTAATGCTAATCGAGTCCCATTTTGTGATTCCTGAAATCATTTGATAAAAAAAGGGGATAAATATCTATTTAGTCCCTGTGGTTTACTATTTTATCAAAAAGCTCCTCCAATTTTTAAAAGTGATAAATTTTGTTGGCATGTTTTTCATGTTTATTAAAATGGACCTTCCATCAACTATTTAAAACAATAACGGAATTTATGTCACGTTTAAAAAGTCAAGACCCATTAAATTGGTGATGGGAGAAATCTCTTCCATGGGTTGGGTGGTGGAGTTCCTTGGAGACTCATCACCACCCTATAGAGGGGATTTTTCCTCACTACTACCTTTTGTTAAAAAAAAAAAAAAAAAAAAAGATTTTGAGGGGACGTTGATATGGCAAGAATGTATGCGTGGCAATATTCTACAGATTTTACTTGGTTTTTTGGTAAACGTGGCAAAAATTCCGTTAGTTTTTTAGGTGGTGGGGGGACGAAATGACAATTTTGATAAGAAAGCTCCTACTATTAAGTAACACTCCTTTTGTAACTTTTAATTATTATACGACACATTATCAATTTAAGAAAAATACAAAAAATAAAAGTAAAAACAATCACACCAAATCAGAGAAAAAAAAAACTTGTAGTCGACAAGACCTAGGCTAGACTCACGCATGGGTTTTGTTGGCGGTGAACGCTTCAAACTTCGCCGGCCACCCGCCTCGAAACCCGTTTCTAATATCCAAAAACCCATTTTTAATGCTTCAAAACCTGTTTTTAATGTCTAAAAACTCATTTTTGAATTCAAAACTAAAAAGTAGAGATAGAAGGTTAACCCTTCAAAGATTTTATGACCCTAAAATCTAGTGTATTTTGGTCAAACTTATTTTTGTACATTTTTTAATGTTTTTGCTTATGTATCGGTTATTGATTGAAGGCTATAAAAAATGTGTTATCAGGATAGTCCTAATAAAAGGTTTTCTCTTTTGATAAATATAAAAAGAAATGTTGACCAAATTTATCACATTAAAATCAAGGAACTTTTTGAAAAAGTGGTAAACCACAAGGATCAATCAAATAACTATTAACCCCTTAACAAAACAAAACAAAAAAAAAAAAATAAAATAAAATAAAATGTGGTTTGCAAACTATTAAAATGACAAATGAATACAAATTCCCAAAATGAAAAATTGGGCGTAAAATTAAGAAATAAAAAAAGAATTTTCCAGTTGCATGCCATTTTCAAATTGGGCCGTTATGATCATTGACAATTTAATCCATTAAGTCAATAAAGCTTTGAACCCTTCATAATATATATATTATATATACATATTTTACTTTCTTTTTTTCTTGCCATTATCCAATCAATACTCTTCCCTCCTCCTTAACCTGTGGGTCCGGCAACTATCTTCCCCCACCCTCACATGCAAAGGAAAAGAAGCTGAAAAGATCGATTTAACACCATGTGTCACTCCATCTTAAAGCTCCAAACCGCGTTTGTGCACGAAGTACGAACAAAGAAAGAAAAGAAAATATGTTATTATAAATTAATAACAGTTAAGAGATGTAATATCAAAGTTTTTAATAGTATTATATGTATGACTTCTCGTGTGAAATACTATGTTCTAAAAGATAATCTTATGGTTATGGGCTAATAGATGAAAATGGTGATGGTTATCCATGTGGGTCTACAGCGTGGATAATCACATGCAACTTTTGAAGTAATTACATATAAAATAGTTATGGTCTTTTTTATCTAACATATTATTATATAATATTAATGTGATAGTTCCAACCAAGAGTTGATTAAGATTGTCACAGCATTGTGGGATAAAATTATAATTTCTAGCATTGCTATATCTCATCCCATGACATTGATTTAAGGCCACGTCGAAGAAAATAAACCTTCTATATATATAAACCTTCTATCAGGTCCATCTGCAAAAATAATGTTTTGCAGCATCCAATAAAATGTGTACACATCAGCTAGTTACACCTAATAAAATAGGAACAAAAACATTGAATTTTTTCTTTCTCTCACACTTTCTCTTCTTCTCTCGTTCATCTTCACATAAAATTTTATTTCCTCTTCTCTTTCTCTCCCACCATTCACCCACCACATCCACAGTAGCCGCAGCAGTAACATTTACGGCTGGGTCACGGCAGGCGGCAACCCTTTCTGGCGGAACCCTTTAGGGTGATAGAATCCCTAAAGGGTTAACATTCTTCCTTTAGGTTTTAGTTTAAAATTTAAAAACAAGTTTTGAGGCATTAAAAATTGATTTTGAAACTGAGTTTGGCAGAAAAGTGGCCGGAGAGGGTGACTCATGGCTGGAACATGGGTCACTGCCAGACCCACAATGTGGGTTTGGCGAGACCCACGGCGTAGGTCGGCCTGGGTCTGGCATGGGTCTCACCCACGTCCTGGGTCTAGTTGGACCCACAACATGAGTTTGGCCGGCTAGGGTTTTTTTTTTTTTTGGTGATTTGATTTGGTATGGTTATTCTCACTTTTATTTTTTGCCTTTTTCTTAAATTGATGATGTGTCACGAGGTAATTGGAGGCCGCAAAATAGGTATTATTAGGATGGACCTGATAGTAGGAGCTATATATATAGGGAAATGCTAGGTGTTCTTCTAGTGTTCTCCTGATGTTCTCTCAACTATGACGTGACTTTTAAAATCACCGTTCAATTTGAGATTATCATTATTGATTTTTAATCTATTCATTAAAGTTAGAATAACTCTAGAAAAACACTTACTATTTCTAATATATATATATATATATATATATATATATATATATAAAATGGGAGAGGCGCCACATAAAGATGGATGATGATGGATGATGAGGCGCAGGGATTTCTCTGAGTTGGATGGACCCACGCGCAAACGCATGGCTAGCTGGACAAGTTTTCCGATTTGAATGGGTCAATTTGGCCGCCGTTTTTCCTTTTTCCCTCTAAATGGATTCCTCTGTCTTCCAAAAGGGCTCCCTCACGACCCTACCATTATCTCCTTTTTGCCATTTTTTGCTCAAGATTTTTCGGTTCTGCTTCCTTTTCTGACTCGTAAAATATGATTCCAATATGAAAGAGAAAGGTGCGGTGCGGTGCGGTGCGTGCATGCAGCAGGCAGACACTCTCTCGATTGTGATGGGCATATCTTGCATGTTTCATTTATCATCTGTTTTGTAAGTAAAAATGAAGCAAAGTCCAATTATTTGTAAACAATTTTCCTTTCCTTTTGAATATTCTTAAAGTTACAGTCGGATTACTTTATCTTTATGGGTGCTCTGGTCCATATATTGCCCAGAAAACATGATTCTTGGCCTGATTATATAAATGATTCAAAATAAAACCTTGTGGCTCCTTATACTATGTCCCACTTTGCGAAGGAATGAATAACGATGTAGGGCTCGTTTGCTACTACTTTTTGATTGTGATGTGACGTAAACGTGAAAATAATATTGAATGTTTTGTTAATACTTTTGCTAAAAAAACAGAAAAATAATAGTAAAAAGGATTAACAAACGAACCGGAAAGCTTTTAAGCGTTAATTTTCTTCACTTAGTTAAAGAAAAAAAAGGCATGAAGGCTACGATCTCCTTATGTACGACAAAAACATGCTACGTACTTATACTTTTACATTACAGCTATCTTGTCTATCACATTTTTCTTTTTAGGGGTCAAAAAGAAACACTCAGCATACGCTCTCAAAAGAAAAGAAAAAAGAAGAAGGGTATTTGGATAAGATGGCTTTAATCATTCATCAAATTGGACTTTCTCCTTTAGTTTGACCAATCGAGGATATGTTTCCAACACTAATCTTATATTAGCATTGGTTTTAACATGTTTATAATTCCATTTTTGCCCTCTCCTGTCCCAGCACCAACGTTTGAACCCTTGATTTGACCTTTGTTGTCGATGGACAAACTCTGCCAACGTGCTAAACTTGGACCAAAACATGTTGCGCCATATATATATATATATATATATATAGTCTATTGTGTTGGTGCTTTTGCTAATTAAGATCCTTAATATATATATATATATATATATATATATGTATTCTTGAGTAAATTCCTTCGCAACAAGACGTGTTTTAATGGTGCGACAAAATAAAGTACCATTTATTTTTTGATAGATTTTTGAAAGTTCAAAAGTGAAGATCTGATTTAGACCCCAATTGGCAATCAATCAATCAACTATCAAATCAATAACCACAAATAACAATACCAAATCACAATATGCAGAAAAATAAATAACACAGAGATTTGACCTAAACAAAATATATGAATTAGCTGCACAGGACATTGGAACAAAATACATGTTAAGCTTGGATGTTTTTTTCATTAACTTTTGATATGCTTAAGGAGACAAATCAAGCCCTGATCAGTTCAGCAAAACGCCAACACCTTCGAATTTTACTTTTTTACATTCACACGTGCAAGAGCACATATATACCATCAGCAGGTGTTTGTACCAAAAAGGTGCAATATGAAAAGGAACTATCTTCACTTTTACTGCAGATTCACACATTCCTCCCCTCACCAGTTTGGTCTTGTTCACACAACCCAAAATGCATAAAGATTTATGCACTCAGAAATTCTACACTTTCAGCCTTTTTTGTTTTTTTCCAACCTCAACAAAAAAAAAAAAAAAAAAAAAAGGAAAGAAAAAATGGTGGGGTTAAAAGGAAAGTAAACAGCAACAAAGTGCTTCAATTCTATAAAAAGTAAAGAAACCAGACATAAACCCCCCCAAGCCTTCCACCTCTGCTTGGGTTCAGACCACTGCAAGAAATGGAGGATCAATGCAGTCCTATTAGCTGGGATGTCTGCTACAATGAAGAGGTAACACATTCTTTAAGTCCTTCCTTTTCTCTCTGTTTTGTGATTCTGCTGTGTTTTGGGAGTAATTAATAAGAGTAGTGAAATTGGCAGGGGATGGAAGAGATAAGACATTCTCTCTTGTACACGACCTTCGAGCTAGAGACAACACTTGTTGCTGCTAAGGAGGAGATTACAAGAAGAGAATATGAAATGATCCGTCTCAAAGACCTTTTGAGCAGGACCATCAAAGAGAGAGATGAAGCACAGACAAGATGCCAGAGGCTAATGTTGGAGAAACTCATGCTTGGAAAACAACTGCAGCAAAAGCAGCAGCAACTACAAGAACAACTACAGCAAAAGCAGCAACAGCAGCAGCAGCAGCAGCAACTACAGCAAGAAGCTGCATCAAACAATGAAGATGAATCAAAAGGCACTGAGCATTTTGCCTGCTCTGACTGCCATGAACACATCATTGCGTCTCCGGGAACAGACCCAATTTCACAACCATTGCCAGAAGCCGCCTTGAAATTACTTGCCGAGAAGCCGCTGCCGGAAAAAGGGAAGCTTCTGCAGGCAGTGGTGGAAGCTGGACCACTCCTGCAAACCCTCCTCCTGGCTGGACCACTTCCTCAATGGCAGCACCCACCTCCCCAACTTAACTCCGTTGAGATTCCACCGGTGGCCATTTCTTCCCCTACACCACGCCTTAGCTTAAAGGGTTGTTTTAGTAACCAGTCTAATGCTCTGTAATAGCTCTGTTTTTTCTCCCTAAAAACACTATTTAGTAGAGCACTGCTATATAACTGTCATACAACTAGAACGACATGGTAGTAAAAATCAACCCTTGATATTTTTTACAAGCCCTTACTAATCCAACGGTTGATTTTCACTACCACGTCATTCTATTTACCTGGGGTCGTATAATAGTCTGCTAAAGAAGACCAAGTTGGGAAAGATTGCTCTCCATTTGACCAACACCTACCATTCTTTGAAATGGATGGTTCAGATTTTGTACACAATTATGTCTTAGAAATGAAAATCCTAACTTGTTCTTGTTCTTGTTCTTCTTGTTTTTTTTATTCCTTGGTATGTAACTACAGTAATTGTATACGCCTCTGCAAATATATTGGGGGGGTGATATTGGCAACTTTTAGAAGATAGTATAATATAATAAAAGAGAGCGATGGTTGTGCTCATGTGATTTCATCTTTGCTTTTTCTTTTATGTTATAATAAAGCAGAATAATGATGGAAAGTATGACCAAGAAGAAAATCAATCATAAATCTTCCCGGGGATTTTCCTTTCCATGAAGCATTACCTGCCATTCACGTTTAGTGTCTGCCACTAAAACTTGATCCAATTAGATTTCAGAATCATAACTAATGAGTTGAACTGGATTCATACCTCCACATCAAAAACTTGATCACCCAGCAAAGAAAGGCAGCCGCTTGATCTTATGGACGAATGAAGATCGTTTCACATGATGCTGAGGGTTGTGGTCTTTGATTGATGTTGACCATTAATGCAACAAGTCAAATGGAAAGGATGTTGCGGTGGTTTAGCCATTTTCATGCAACGCACATGCTCGTGAGCATAGAGGTTTACCAATATGGCCCCACTCCACACCCTTTCGCGGGAACATTGTCTTGGACTTCTGCCCAAGCTAGCCTAGCTATCTTTGTGGTTTTGCTGATAAGACTACTTATAACCACCGGGCTTCAACATATAATAGGGTGAGAGCTTGACTCTCAAAATGAGAATTCTCGATTCTATTAGAATTAATTGTATTGGGTTTCACTGATATTTTAATGGGGTTGGGTCAAGTTATAACTCAGTCAGATTTGAAAAAATACTTATAGTTTCTATCATCTAGGCATCTTCTGTATAGCTCTAAGTGAACATGTGCTACTATGATTACGTCTAAATAGAATAATTATAATTGGACTCTCCCGACTACCTAAATGAAGGCCTATGCATCAAATGACAAAGAACGTTGTTCGATTAATTACGCTTTGCCTTCGAAACTAGCACTCTATTTGCACTTATAAATTATAATTCACTGCAACTCGGTTTTTCGTATTACCTTGAGTCAAATTTGGCCTTAAAAAAATGCGTTTGCATCATGTGCTGATGTGCATCTCATGTATGACAATTCCCGTTTCAAATTAATGGCTAAATATGACCTAGGGTGCTACTCAGAATAAAATAGTAGTTCCGAAAAATGAGTTGTAGTGAATCATAGATTATGGGTGTGAGTCTAAATACGGTGTTAATTAGTTTGGGGAATAAAGTGTAATTTTTTCTAATGTTTGAAAGGTATTTTGACAGTGTAGTCCTGATATCAAAAAGCTATTGAATCACAAGGTTTTGTGTAGGATATTAGTTGAGCCCAATTTCCACATTAGGCCTTTATATTTCTCCAGCTATCAAAGGAAGCCTAGAAGGAACAGTGTGGGACTCAAAGAAGCACAAAGGAAGGCCCAATCTCCATATTTAGGCTGTTAAATATGGCAATTGGCAAGTGTTGGAGACACAATCTAGAACAAGTAAAAGCATGATCAAGATTATCTTTGACTACATTTTGGATTGGCCCACTGGATTATTTGCTAAATATCCCAGAGGATGCTAATTAATCACAGGGTTGTACGTACACTATTAGTTGAAGAATCCAGAGAGCAAAAATATGAAAATCAGTTTAAAAATCTATTAACTAATATTTAGTAGATTTTTATACAATTGTCATATAACTAAATAGCAACATAACTTCATAATGAAAGTTGTATAAATTCTCATACTTATTAAATTTACATGAAAATTACTGTTTAATAAACTGTTATATAATTAGAATGATATAATAATAATTTAATTTTTCTTTTCTACAAGTTATTATTAATTCAAAAACGGATTTTCACGTGCAAAGTAAGCGATCGGAAGATTCGGAAGTATACTTATAATTCTCTTCGAGAAATCATATCGTCTGAGCAAGTGATATCAAAAGGCAGAGAGTGAAATAGTTCTCTGTCTCTGCAGAAAGCCCAAGAAAAATGTTTCTTTCTTTGGCATCATCTGGACCACTACTGACTGCGTCTCTTCTATCATCACCAACTCCGACTTCAACGTCCAACGGTCACTTCCTTCCTCCTCGCCCCGCCACGTGTCCATCTTCTCCTCCGCTACGACGCCGTGTCGTTCCCCTTCCTTCCCGCCATCCCAGACCATTGCGCACACGACCCCTTATCTCTTCCTCTTCCTCCGCCATGTCCGTCGAGGAGTCCACTTCTACTACTTCCCAGGTTTGTTCTCTGACTTCAAGATTTGGGTCACTTTCGATTTCGAGCAGTGTTGCGCAAAGCTCTCTACTTGCTTTCGAAGCACCAACTGCATCAAATTTTAGCTCTTGGCAGCCAAAAAATATTTTCTTCCTTAAATGATCGCCAAACAGTGCCTTGGGTTCTTCTTCTGCTGGGGGAAGTTTTCTTTAATCATTGTGAATAGTATAATTGGAGTGAGAAAGCAATGCATTTTTTGAACAGAAAGAAGGACAAGATGACATGTTTGAGATTTTTAGTATTTAACAAAATGGTGTACATGCAACCTTTGCAATAGTTCAACAATTTGTTCTATTAATGATAATGTTTATAGAGAAATCCATTATGCCATTTTATTAATGCCCATTTATCACCAAAATATCCGTGAGCCTGCATATAAGTTGACACGATTTGGGTCACATTTGAGTTTCTGTAGATTTTTGATGATTGGGTTCGATTATGCTAGGAACTGGGAAAACGTAGGTTTTAAATAGATGAAGAAATAAGTGGTTTGATTTTCCTTGTAATTTTTCGGTTAGCATTATCTATACAGATGGAGGTTTGGTCTCCTTGATGTGGAATATTCACGGTATTGTTTCATATAGGTGTCTATTTTTTTATTTTTTTCATTAAGTCTTTGTCTTGAGTTGATTTTATGCTAATATATCAGCCTATGATTTGCTTTAATTGTCGATCAGCTGCGGGATAGTTTGTTATACTCGAGAGCATACTGGGTCAGTAAATCCACAATTGCCTGGAATGTGGATGTTGGAGATGGTTCCTGCCACTTATTCGCTAGTAAAACTGCTTCTTTATCTTTTACAGATGATGGAGTTCAAGGTAGAAACTCTACTAGCTACTTCCTTCACATCATGGTGACTTGAATTTGTGATTTTTTTTTTTTTTTGTAAGTGAATACAATTGAAATTTGACTAGATTTTCATGCTAACAGGCGAGGATGTCAAAATTAATCTTGAAGAGGACAGTTGTGGGCTTCCAGCAAATGTAACACATTAGTCATTAGTAGAAATATGCTCCAATAGTTATTGACGATCTCTTTGTTGTTTGATTACAAGTGGCATTGTATTGGTGGTTCATGTAATGGAGCTGAAGGACTACTAATAACAGACTTGTTCCTCTCATCGTTATTTTTTTAGGTGATCAAAAAGTTTCCTCATATCAGAGATTACAAAGCTTTCAAAGTGCCTCCTGCTTTGGATGCCAAACCTCTCCTCAAATGCCAGTTAGCAGTTGCTACTCTCAATTGTAAGCATTCTGTTGTGTTTGTTTCTTACTTGCTCATTCATGAATAATGGTCTATATGTAAATTCAGTAAGTGATATAAAATCCTTAGTATGCCTCTTAAAGCATATATTTAGATATAGGATCTCATTTCAAGGATCAATCTATTTAACAAATTTACTTGTCTTCTATATAACATAATAAAAAGTGACTTATGGTGTGTTTTAACTGTAGATATAACTTATGACATGTTTAAGTAAAGTAATTTTTTTTTTTCTTATAAAAAAACAGTACCAGCTGCTCTTTATTTTTCTTCATTCATTTTGTTTGAAATGGCATTACCTATTGGGTTCTATGTAGTATCATGAGCATGAAATGAAGTTGGTGACACACACACACACATGCTTATATACACACACCCACATGCACGCATAGAGTTATATATGTATGTATGTTAATCAGTAAATTTGTAATAGACTTGAATCAACATAACACTTCTATTGCAATCACTTGTACTGTACTAGTGTCTATTTTTTTTTTGATAAGTAACTTTACTAGTGTCTATTTATGTATATATCCTTTGTATCTTTCTCTTACAGCTGATGGGAAATGCACGAATGCTACTGGTTTGCAGTTACCTGGTGTCCTTGATGAATTATTCTCGTATAATGGTCCACTTGGTGCAGTTTACTTAGAAGAATCTGTGTCACTTAACCTCTGGGCTCCTACTGCTCAAGTATATATATTCTAATTATTCTTTAGTTTAACCATTTTTATTCTCAAATTCGGTCACTGTTTCTGTTAATATTAATTTGTCAAGACAGGCGGTACATGCTTGCATTTATAGGGATCCGTCAGGCGGGGATCCCCTGGAAATTGTCCAGCTCGAGGAGGTTAATGGTGCTTGGAGTACTAAAGGACCAAAAAGATGGGAAGGCTGTTATTATGTCTATGAAGTATCTGTGTACCATCCTAGCACCTTGCGAATTGAGAAATGCTATGCAAATGATCCATATGCTAGAGGGTATGCTGGTTGTGTCAATTAGCCAACAATTACTAATATTGCTAAGGTGTCTCTACATTCTAAAGTTACACTGGATTACAATCTACCAATACATATTTACATATGTATGTAAGCATACATACAAGTGTGTGGTTCCCATGATGTTCTTATTTGTTAAAGCAGGCTCTCATCAGATGGCAGGCGGACATTTTTGGTCAACCTTGATGCTGATACAGTAAAACCTGAAGGATGGGACAATTTGGCAAATGAGAAACCCAATATACTTTCTTTCTCTGACATAAGTATATATGAATTGCATATAAGGGACTTCAGGTACAAACTCAATTCTTATTGTGCCTGTAACTTTCTCGTGGCTTATCTTCACTTTTTTCTTAGTCAAAAGCAACTTCTTGAAAAAGATAAGAGATCAACATATTATAGATTTCCTTGTTAGTATTTAAATAGTCTGTGAAGTTTTTGAGTAAGCAGAAGTCTGGTCTCCAAGTTTTATTACTTTCAAACTCCCTTACGAAGCCTGCTTGTTCTATCATTTATTTTGTTTTCTCATTGCAACATAATTATCTGTTCTTTATGTTTGCCCTTGCTTTTCTTTTGATATGACAACTCTATAAGAGATATCTTTCATGCTACCATATCCAAATAACATCTGAGAATTCTAATTCAGGCTTACCTGCTAGAGACACGTTTGAATTAATAGGTCTTGTCACTGTTTTCTTGTTTTTATCATTTGTTTGGTTTTTTATAAGTTCTGTAGGTTTTTGTTCTGCTGATATTCTGTGTGGCTATTGCAGTGCCAATGACCATACTGTGCATCCTGAACTTCGTGGTGGTTATCTGGCTTTCACTTTGCAGGTGTTTATGTTCTTTCAGTTCCACTTATTGACAAAGTTATTCTTTAAAAAATAAAAAGATCTTTAATTTAATCACCTTTTACTTATTAAAGAAAAAAGGATCTTTCCACTTTTCTATGGCATAACAAGTGTTGTCCTTGCATTACTTTATCAAAACAAATGTTGTCCTTGCACTTAAACATGTACTTTCAGATCTGATATTGTTAGATTGCCTTTGTTTCTGTTTTCCTGGATAAGCTTCTTTTTTTCCCCTGATTGGTCTTCATAGTTGATGTAGCAAAAAGGTATTGAAAAGTTCCACAATTGTTGTGCCTGAAACAATATTTCAGGTGGTTGGCTTGCAATGATAATAGCAGTTTAATTGCCGACACTGGAAAAACGTTTATGCTTCTGGCACAAGGGATGTGGTCTTTTCCAACATGGTTTTCAGGATCTTCTTTACCAAAGACATTGATTAGAGCCTAAAAAGCTGAAGATAAAAAATAAGTTTGAGAGGATTGGAATTATACATAAGCGTACTCACTTAATTGCAAGTGGCTTTTAAATAGATGTAAGACAACTGACTATGTATTATCTAATTGTAAGATATATTTCTTGAAGGATTCATTAGGTGTGCTCCATCTGAAGAAATTATCAAATTCTGGTATCACTCATATCCATCTATTGCCAACCTTCCAATTTGCTGGTGTTGATGATGAGAAGGAGAACTGGAAGTGTGTGGGTAAGATTGTTTCTTTGTTCAACCTCTGATTCTTAAACTTTTCCCCTTTCTCCCTTAATAAAGCAAAGTGCACTATGAGAACAAATGGATACTTTCACTTGCTGATGCTGTTTTAAATTGTTAATTGTCACAACTTTAATTGTTATAATGGTTCAGTTTTGGCCTAGTCAATTCTTTGGCACCATCTAAAGAGTTAATTGGCCGTTATTTCATGGCAAATTGATTGACTTGAAACTCCACTCTTTTTCTCTTTCAAAACTCAAACTAAATTTATTGTTTGCCCTCAAATTATCTTGATTGTTACCTGGCGGCATTGTTCATCAATATACTATTAGGCTTTTGCAGACACCAAGATGCTGGAAAAATTACCATCTGATTCAGTTGAGCAACAAGCTCTAATTACCGCAATCCAAAATGATGATGGGTATAACTGGGGGTAAGCTCCTGAGACTGATTTGGAAAACATTATCAGGTTTATTTACAGTTCTTTGTGTTTATGTCATGTTTGCTCTTTGTCTTCCATAGGTACAATCCTGTTCTTTGGGGGGTGCCCAAAGGAAGTTATGCAAGTAACCCAAACGGTCCATGCCGTATAATTGAGTTTAGAAAGATGATTCAAGTATGGATTTTGTGTTTTCTTCCACTGAGTAGCATGGATCTTGTGTTTGTTTTATGTTGTGATGTGCAGAATACATATTTGGGTTTCAGTAATGTCTGTAGTTAACTTAAGTGATGCTTCATGGCTTTGTTTCTTAAAATAAATTATATTCATTATAGGCACTTAACCGTATCGGCCTTCGCATTGTATTGGATGTTGTTTACAATCACTTGCATGGAAGCGGGCCCTTTGATGAGAATTCTGTCCTTGATAAGGTGATTATCCATGATTAATGTCTCATATCAACCTGTAGTTTCTGGATAGTTGTATAAGTTATGATTATAAAATTCCGTTGTATATGTTAGTAATATCTTGTCTAATGTATCTTATTTTTCCTCAAAGTTTAACATAATGTTTCTCTCTAGATTGTTCCAGGTTACTATCTGAGAAGGAACACCGATGGCTTTATTGAGAATAGTACATGTGTGAATAACACTGCCAGTGAGCATGTTATGGTTGAACGTCTGATTCTTGATGATCTTCTTCACTGGGCAATCCATCATAAGGTGATTGTGAATGGCGTTATAGTGTCTTAAGTACCTCAACTTTGTCTCTGATACTTAAATATAATTAGAAAGCTTTTGCTTTCTATGTTAAATTGGTGTATTGTTGGCTTAAAGCAGATTCATAACTTTAACTCATTTTTTGCAGTATGCTTTAAGATTTGAACCATGGAATCTATAAATTGTTGATAATTAGTTATATGACTTTTTTTTCTTCAGGTTGATGGGTTCCGGTTTGACCTCATGGGTCATATAATGAAAAGTACGATGGTACGTGATTGTCTTTTTGACTTTTTGTTTTGTGATTATTCATAAAATTACAAAAGATATCTAGGTTCAATTCTCTGTGGTGACATGTGAGAACTATAAAAGATCCTGTGAATTTAATTACTAACACATATGTTCTAGTTGTCATACTTGAGGGCTTCACGAAATCGCTTGGTTGGAGATAATGCAACTGCACCAACTAATCTATGGACGGATATAAGTTGGCTATGCCAATTACTTGGTAGTTAAAATTGTATAATGTGTTTCCGTGTTACAATATGTATCCATTCCTATGTAAATGATAAAAAAGATCATAGTTAACATGATTTGGGATGTCTCAACCAATTTAGCATGGTGCAATGAGCAAATGTACAAGAGCAATGCAACTATAAGATAATTTGTTGATCTATGTTTAGGTGAAAGCAAAGGATGCACTCCACAGTCTAACAAAGGAAAGGGATGGGGTTGATGGTTCGAGTATCTATATGTAAGTTTCCAGTAACAAAAGTTATTTTCCTTCTTTATGGTTTGATGATTACTGCACTGGGAGTTCCTTGTGAACCATTTTTTCCCCTTTAATACTTTATGATGAGATTTATATTATGTAGTACATACCCTGTTGCTTTTCTCAGATATGGTGAAGGATGGGACTTTGGTGAAGTTGCCAAAAATGGACGTGGGGTAAATGCATCGCAGTTTAATCTTTGTGGAACTGGAATTGGGAGGTAATATTTGTTTTTTCGTATCATATATTCTTTCCTTACTGTGTCAAAACAAATCTGACTCGTGATTTAGCTATAAAATAGGTCTATTGTTATAATCAACTTTACATGGTTGGCTTGCTGAAAATTATCAACATTTGCTCTTTCAGATTGATTCGTAATTATTGGCAATATCTCTCCTCGCTAAAAAAGAGTGAAAAATATAAGTGTATTTTGCTTGAAACCTCAAGCCTGGGTGCAATGGTGTCTACTCATATATGAATGGTGTAGAAACTATATACTTTTTGATTGTTGGTTAGTATTATGTCACCAATGCCTAAACTTGTGTCCTTTTTTAATCTAGGAAGCAGATCATCTTGTCATCAATTCAGTCTCAAATTTTTTATTCATTATGCATTAGGCATTCAATTTTCATGAGTTATTTGGAATTTAATTCAGCTTTAATGATCGAATTCGGGATGCAATGCTTGGTGGATCTCCGTTTGGCCATCCTCTTCAGCAAGGATTTGTGACTGGTCTGTTGTTGCAGGTAGTCAATAATGTCTTTTATGCAAAGGTGTTGTATTTGATTTCTTTAATGGTTGTACTGTCTTGCAGTATTTCTTCTTTTGGAGAAAAATTTGCTACATTTTAGATTGTGGTAGCCTTCTGAATTAAATTTTCAAATGATTTATACCTTCTCATTAACATGAAAATATGCACTACCAGTGATGATCGAGAGAATTTATTGAATGAGCTGAAGGAATATGTTTATTCTGCAGTAGGCTTTTTAAATGTTTGGTTGATTTCATGTGAGGAACATTTTTTTTTATAAGTAGTAATCATGTTTTATTAAAAGCGTAAGGTGCCCCTAAGTACGCAGGATATATTCTAATATATCCCTCTTTCTGCATCTATTATTATCTTCTTCCAACTTCATGGCTTGCCTGCATTTTCTTTGGCCATTGACTAATGATTCCATGTTATGGTTATTGAAGGTGTTGTGACGTCTGTTGCTAGAGGTTGACTGTTGCAAGAGAAAAGTTTTTTCTTATGCAATTTCTGAGAAATATATATGTTTATTATACTACTCGTTGGTTTTTCTGCAGCCTAATAAACATGATCATGGTACAGAAGCTGTTGCAGAACGCATGCTTGCTGTGGCAAAGGATCAAATCCAGGTTAATTATTTGATGCATTCTTGAATATAATAGTGTTTGAGTAGATGGTTTTTGAAGCTCAAATGCCGGTCTAGCATCATGGCATTTATATTTTGCTTAGTTTATGTGATATCAATCATGAAAATATGAGCAACGGGTGCACAATTCTTACTCTGAAAGTGTCAGTCAAGTCTTCCTAAAAAATGTTTTTCTTTTTCTTGGATTTAATTTTAACTAGAGTATTTTATCTTTATTCAGGTAGGCATGGCTGCAAATTTGAGGGATTTTGTGCTAACTAATTGTGATGGAAAAGAGGTATATGATAGTTTGATGCAGCTGTGTTCTGTCGTCTATTATTTGGAAGTGTACTTTTTATCTAAATTCTTGGTTTAGGATCCATTTGTTTTGATGTAAAACATTTTTTGATGTAAACTAAAACATTTTTTCGGAAAAATTACTGATTTTCCAATGTTTGGCTGTTACTCATATTTTCCTCTATTTGGTTTGCACTGAAAAATGTGAAATTATTAACATTCAAATATTTGGTGGGGTGGATTTGGCTGGGATTGGTGCTGGCGGGAGATGGGGTGGTCTCTAGGATGTACCGACAGTGTGGCTGTTCGCCCAAAGGGGGTGTTTGAAGAGAGGAGTTGTGGATGGAAAATGTTTTACGCCTTAAAACAAATGTAAATCATTTCATGGAAAATAATGCTGTGTTTTAAATTTGACCGAAAATGTTTTTCAGTTGATCAAGTTTTCCAAACGTGGCCAAACACCTGAAAATACTTAAAACATTTTATATTAAAAGAAACAATGCCTTAATGCAGCTTTTATTTACTTAACACATGAATTTGAAAGATATTGTTTCTCTATGTCTATCTGGAATCTGTATTTCAATATTTTTTGATATAGAGATGTGTCTATCTGCTTATAACTCGTAGAATAATTCTTTTAACTTGCAACTAAATATTATGCCAATCCTTTTCTTGTTTGGGCTTTAATGTTTATATATACAAAGACATATGGCATATTTGTGAATGCAATCACAAATTCACAATGTTTTGAATGGCTGAGAACCAAATGCATGAAATGTACAAGTTTGCAGAATTAGAAAATTAATTTAAATGATTAAGTCCACCATTTCCTATCAGTTAATGCTTTTGTGATAAATGGTGGTTTAACATAGTATCAAAACAGAGGTAATGAGTTCAAAGTGTAACTCTTGTTGAGGAGGAGTTTGAACCCATACATAGAGAGTATTAGAAAATTAATTTAAATGATTAAAGCCCATCATTTCGTATAAGCTTAAGCTTTGGGATAAATGATGATTTAATATACAAAACATGAGCTTTGACAACCTTTGTAATAATGCGAGAAAAGCAAAACAAATTTCTGCTTGCAATTTGCCTGTTCTTCTTTAGTATATCCATGTGCACAGACATACACATAAACGCGCACAGATACAAACTCAAATTTGTCAAGCCTAACTAATTATGGTCAGTAATAATTTACTGCCTTAGCATAGTAACTTTATAGTATAAACTAAATGTTTTAAGAGGATTTATTGCTGCACAACGATGCTATAACTTAGCATGACCATAACATTTAACGCTGATGATCTGCTATTCTGCTCAGGTAAAAGGATCAGAAATATTAACTTATGATGGGGCATCTGTTGCATATGCCTTGTGTCCCACAGAAACAGTAAGTATCTTATTTGTATACATATTTTGTTTCTTTTAATTTTATACCAATCATTGCCAGTTTGGATGTGCTTATGATTGTAATTATATGTATGATGTGAGTGACATACTTGTGAAGTGTCACTCGTATTTCTTTGTTGGTGTTGTATTTCATGAAAAACCTGCCATCGTTCTTTCTCAAAGAATGTTGATCTATCATGGGTTCTTGCTTTCTGGAATATTTTGTTAGTTCTTTTGTTGTGTCAGAAATATTAAGCCGAGGTCTCAGATACTTTAAGATTTTGATAGAAAATCACTGCAAAGCGGTCAATTTATTGATTACATAAGGGGTATTTCTGTAATAGATTGCCAGATATCATTGTTACTGCTGGCCTACACCACTTGGTTGATTGACACTTTTAACTATTTTTCTATTTTGAAGGTTAATTATGTTTCTGCTCATGACAATGAGACCCTATTTGACATTGTGGGTTTGAAGGTATGCTCAACACTTCTTACAATGTTTTGCATTATTTTGACTATGGATTGTTCTGATCTTTGTCCTTTACTTGTAGACTCCGATAGAAATTTCTATAGACGAGAGATGCAGGATAAATCATTTGGCAACAAGTGTAATAGCACTGTCACAGGTTTCAACCATTCCTAAAAGTTGAATAGTGATGATCTTATAATTTATTTTCGGGGTTAACTAAAATTTAACCCCCTATAACTACCATCCTTTTCACAATGCCCCACACCCCCAATCTATTATTTGGATTGCAATGTCCTTTCTGCAATCAAAAATGACAAAAGTACCCTATGTAAGATTTAAAAAAAAATAATAATAAAAATTAAAAAATTAAAAAAAAAACCCAAAATACCCTTCATTTTGTCATTGCAAAAAGGATGGTAGTTAGGGAGGGGTAAATGTAGTTTCTCCTTATTTTCTTATTTGTTTGATACAACTGCATGACCATAGCATTTAAAATAGATGTAGTTCACAGCTTGTTGAGACTTATGAAGTGATGGATGAACTTTATCCCTTTAATTTTGTAGACAAAAATCCTTATTGATTGGTAAATAAGAACATTTAGAGCATAAATAGATTATGACATGGCCGATGAACTGGGGGCATAAATTGATTTTATAAGCGAATTTCACTGGGGGCATAAATTGATTATTGGGAAAAATGTACTTTTTTTAGACAATAATAGATTGTAAACCATTTTTTGTAAATTCTGCTCTACTCTTAGTCATTGTTATAGTTTATGCGTTGAAGAGTGGAACATGTTCTTATGTTGTGCGGTGAATAAAGGGGCAACCCATTATATGGGTAGGTCCGGGAGCTATCTTCCTTGAGCATGATCTGTTTACAATTAGACTAACAACTATAATGGATCACCCTTGAGTTTACCAATTTGTTCGTAGTCATCCCAAAGGGATTAGCCAAACCTATCATCACTTTCTTTCTTTTTTTTTACAATATTATTGACACTAAATAACATTATATGACACTTTTTTTAAAAAAAAATGATAATGGGTTTTAGATGTAGGTTAGGTGAGTGTGGAACACAAAGTTGAATTCAACCTATTCATGAGGAGATTGTACTGGATTACTTTTGTTCTGGATTTTTTAGAGCAAGTCATGCTAGAAGGATCAAAGCTATGTGTGGTTAGGGGAGGAGATGCGGGAAAGGAGAGAGTAGGTAGAATGAATGCTCTTAACGTGCGCATTCAAAAACCACTTTTGACACATTTTTCATTGAGTGACCTATCTGTTCTTTCCCTAATGGTCCACCAAATCACAGAGCCTTCATATGTTATAATGTTTAGTAGTAATGCCATGGGCAATAATTCATTATTTCTGATGTACTTACTAACTGCCAGTGCTAATCATCTTTTCGTAGGGAATACCATTTTTCCACTCTGGTGATGAGATGCTTCGCTCAAAATCTCTCGATCGTGATTCGTACAATTCTGGCGATTGGTTCAACAGGTCCACTGTATTCTTGTGCTCAAGTTGCTTTCTTACAGTGATTGCTATCTAAGATATCAAAGAGCCTTTGTTACTTTTGAGCTAAAATGCATATCTGATTCTCTTCATGAAAATACAACAAGAGAAACAACTTGGGATTTTTCTGTGGTTGTTATTGGACCGCCCTTTTGTCTTGGTAGTCTTGGTACTGCTTGTGGATCTGTGCCCAAAGTAAAATGTCTGAGTGTTACGTCAAATTTGATGTTTGCTTTTTCATGCTTTTCAGGCTTGATTTTACATATAATTCTAACAATTGGGGTGTTGGGCTTCCTCCAAAAGAGAAAAATGAGAAGAACTGGCCACTGTAAGCATTTACTTTATCTCTGATCATGTTTGATACCGTATTTACTTCTATGCAGTCCTAAAGGAAAGAACATATTTAATTCAGTTAGGTCACAGTTAGAGTAGCTTTTTATGATGACCATTTCTTAGAACCTGTTTGGATCACAGCAGTCATCCAAATTGAGATTCCAACTCAGCACCTTTTGATATCTTGTTATTATTCTGATGCATAGAACTGTTGCTGAGAGTTTATTGGTATTATTCTGTCCTTTGTAACATCTGCTCTAATATTTATAGTGATAATCTTGGGCCTGTATTTCCTCTTGCAGAATTAAACCAAGATTGACGGATCCCTCCTTCAATGCTCAGCAAGGTCACATTCTTGCTGCTGTGGAAAATTTTTCAAACCTGTTGTGTATTAGATATTCTTCACCGCTTTTCCGTTTGAGGACCGCAAATGCTATCCAGGTGATATGTCCTATCTTTTCAGGCAAGGGTATGTTTCCACGAACCAATGAAACTCCCTAGTTCTAGAGTTGTAATATGTCATATCTTTTCAGGAAAGGGTACATTTCCACAACACTGGACCATCATGGATCCCCGGTGTGATAGTGATGAGCATTGAAGATGGTTATGAAGGTATCCCAGGGTTATCCCAGCTGGATTCCACGTGAGTATAAGTAAATTGTGGTTTTCTTTTCTGGTGTGAATAATATAACTCAAAGAAGTCGCGGTTGCCCTTTGTTCTTTGCAGCTACTCATACATTGTGGTTGTCGTCAATACATGTCCGACCGAGGTGTCATTTGCTTGCCCTGTGCTGCGGGCAAGAACTCTTAAATTGCATCCTGTTCAGGTAATCATATATTTCTAGACTTGGAAGTACAAGGGTGTGCTCGTCTAATGTTGAGACAACGTAGCTTCCACATAGCTTTCCATTTAATATCCTAACTGTTAAATTACCAGTTGTCCCAAAAGCTTAAGCTGATAGGAAGAAGTAAATTTAATCACTTAATCATTAGTTTAACACTCTCCCTCACGTGTGGGCTCAAACTCCCTTTTAATAGGTGAGATCCAACATGTGGAATATTTCATTTTAATGGGGGGTGAATTGACGGAGTTAAGGTTCGATCTCAGAACCTTTTGGCTTTGATACCATGTTAAATCACCGACTTCCAAACAAATTTCTGGAAGGGGCATGTAATGCCTGCTTTAGGAAGGCATAAGAAAGGCTATTATGGAGATTAAAAAAGGATTAACTGGCTAAAGTTATATATAATTCCTTTTACTTATCAAAAAAAAAAAAAAATAGCTAAAGTTGATGCCAGAGCACTATATTTTCTTCACCACAGCATAAAAATTTGTAATTGTTCAAACACCCAGTTTAGACTCATTGCTATATTTTTGTTTCCTAGAACTTCTAAACAATTTTGAGCATCGAGGTTTTCTAGAATAGCATGCCAAAGCCATAAGAAGATTGAATAATGTTAAAAACTATATTTTTGTCTCATAATGCTGACGTGGTAGTCCCGGAGCGGTATGTCATGGTCACATCTTTTAACTTTCTTCCAAATGCACCTTACCCTATCTATTCATTTAGAACTTTTTAACATTCCTTACAATATATTAATGGCAATGCTATATTGGAAACTTGGTGCAGCTTATGTCTACTGATGAAGTAGTCAAGAGCTCAACATATGAACCATCCTCTGGGTGCTTCACTGTGCCCCCGAGGACAACAGCTGTGTTTGTTGAGCCTCGAGAGTTTTGAGCAGCTGTGCTGTCAGACGTGGTTGATCACCATGCATTTCATCTTGAGGGAAGTGTTGGCGCCATCATCAGCCAGTAATCTGGGGAGACTTTCCAGCTAAGTACATCAGGAGTTCATTGTAACTTCAATGCCACCAAACGTGAGATGAATCTGAAAATATGTACTCTTATTTAGATCTGTTCTCAAGGAGAGTGAGGCATCCCAAGCAATGTTTTGGTTGGATTTATGGAACCTTTGTTTGTCAAGTATTTGACCAATATAATCTTTTGAAAATAGTGCTGTAGATAGTAACAAGCACTAGAGATTAGGAAGTATAATTAATAGTCCAACCTTTCTTTTTGAAGGGAAATTGTACGAAATGTTCTTGAATTTTTTCCCCCATGACAAATAAGGGCATGATTTCTAATTTTGATAATTAAAGGTCCATTATGTGGTTATCACTATTAAGTAATCACATCTGTATTTGCATACACATCATGCGTTTACCAGCAGCTATCCACGCATTTATTGTTGTTATTTAATTGCTATCCGCATATCAAATAATAGGCCTATTTGACTATTTTAGTCTTTTAGGCCTTCTTTGGGTCTCATTAGGGCATATTTTAAACGATTTGGAAAATATTTTGAGCCCCTTTTTAGTGTTATTATTTTTTTTTTTCTATTTAAGCTTTAGTGTTTTAGATTAAATGTATATATTGGTTCCAGCTTAAAAATAACAAAGAAAATACAGACACTATAATGAGTTCATCCAGAAAATAAAAACATACAAATTGTGTTTGTTAAGGATTTTGCTTCGATACTGTAGCAAAAATTGATTGATATTATATATATATATATATATGTTTTGTAGTGATTGATGTGATGTAAAAAGTAAGAATATTAGAAAAATGAAAAAAAAAATTAGATGAATAGTATCGAATCAAAATCGTTTAGCAAACGGGGCCAAAGTGTAGTTAGTGAATTTGTTTATATATATAAATAGAAATGTTACATTTACCAAAAACATTTTCCTAAAAATTGGTTTCCAAAGTGATGTGTCACCATCTTATGAGATGATGACACAGAGAAATGTTCGAGCATCTATTATCATCCTTCTCCATACATTTTTTTTTTTTTTTTCCTTAAATCAACCATTGAATCCACTTTCGCTTAAGTGGGTTTTACAAATCTAATGGTTGATTTTATTTTTTATTTTTAAAAGGGAGAATGATGAAAGTAGATGCTTTAACATTTCTTTTTCTCAAAATAATAGATCTCACGAGATTCTATTTTTCATATATAAAGGGTATGATCCTACATTCATATACCTTAAAACAGTTATCTATATACGCATCCGCATATATATGGATAGTGGTTAGTTGCAGTTAATAAATATCCACATGTAAGCTCTAGTTGGAAAAGGAGAAGAGGTTGGAGACGGTGGAGTTGGCAGAAGGGGTTGGGTTCAGCAAAGAGCATCATGGAGTGGTGGAAGTTGTACCAAGCACGCTCTTTAGGGTCTCTACCTTCTCTTTTTCTTTTCTTTTCTTTTTAATATATTTTTTTGGTATAATTACATACGTGGCATAATAACATAGAAAATATGAAAGTTGGCAAGTCCTTTAAAAGCTGTATAGACTTATTTGTCATAATGCCAAAATTCGGACCTTTAATTGTCAAAATTAGAAACTCAAGCCCCTTGTTTGTTATGGGTACAAAATTTTAGGGACTTTTAGGGTAATTTTCCGAATTTAAATTTAAGATATTTTTTAAGTGTGTAGGGTAAAAGTTTAAGTTTTGATTATTCGTATGTTCTAAATTAGAAGAACACAATCTCTAAGAGGTAACTCAATCAGCTGTGGACCACGCCTAATAGTATGGAGGTCACTAGTTCGAATCCCCCTTTTTCCTTTCCTTGTGTGAACATGTCAAAATAAAAAAAAAAAAAAGAAGAACACGGGGACGCAATTTTGACTATCATGTTCTAAGTTTTGATTTTCTTTTTGGTGATTTTAATTATGTGAAACATGTTTGTCAGTTTACAATGTCTCTGTTGTAGATCAACGTCATGTCGTTTGCAAGGTGTAAAGTATAAACAGCCCCTCTCTCTCTCTCTCTCTCTCTCTGTGTCTGAGTTAATGTCGTTACCACACGATAGCAAATTAGCAGGCATTAATGAAGTGGTTAATTGCAGTGTAATAGGCGTTAAACCAAAGAAATTAATTGTTCACCCAGATCTGACTCTTCTCGGCTTCTTACATGACACCACTGATCCAATCTCTACTCTATATATGTTTATGTGACACTTGACCACTTTAACTACTACCCATTACAAATAAACCTTTCATTTAGCAATTGAGGTTAAAATGGATGGAAAAACTAGTCACTCTACCCCCTCCAACTTCCACACATGACTATTTTTGAATCTTTTTTAGCACATTTCCAGCAGCTTCTTCTTTATTTTCCTTACATTTAAAGATCTAAACTACTTTCTATTTTTCTATGTCAAAATACACCCAAATAGCTTCTCTTAATCATTCTCTATATCATTAAAATATTTATTTATTTTAATTATATTATACATATGAGAGGAGAGAGAATCATGAGAGGAGAGAGGAGAGAGGAGAGAGTAGAGAAGAGAGAGAAACGTTCTTTTATTTATTATTATTTTAATAATCATAATGATTGCAATAGTGGAACCTTATACTTTGGGTTCCACTGTAGCGATCCTCATGGTTGAGGCTCATTTAGGGAGGCTTTTTTGCGATTTTTTGGGCATATTCCCTACACATAGTGAATAGACTTCCTTATAGGGAGTCTGCTGAAAATGTTCAATGCCCTTAAGATTATTAGAAAATAAGCGAAACAAAAACAAAACAATTGAAAAAAATAAGGGGTAGAACGGCTTAATTGGAATGGAGCCAAATGTCACTTTTTAAAATTTAGTAGTACTCTAAGTGCAAAAGTGGTGGTAACGGGGTAAAGCATATATTTTTCCATATAAAACGTAATTATAAATAGGGGTAACTTCACTTTATACTCCTGAATTACCAAGCGATTTGAAAAGTCCCCTTCTCCTCCCTAAACTTCAAAACCTCTCAATTTAGACCCTGAACTTTCAATTGCAATCAATTTGAACTCGTCTGTTAGATTTTAAACGTTAAAAATGAGATAATGACGCCTATACCCCTGACTTTTTTTATAAAATTTTAAATTTACCCTTAATTCTAAATTAAAAAAAGTTTTTTAAAAAACATATTTTGATATTTTTAGAGGTAAATCAGGGAAGTTAACGGTTAAATCTGACGGAATGGTTCAAATTAACTGCAATTGAAAGTTTAGGGGTCTAAATTGAGAGGTTTTAAAGTTTGGAGAACTTCTTAAGTCGCGTGGTAATTCAAGAGTTTAAACTGAAATTATTCCTTATAAATAACTATAATTTTTATTGTTGGTGATTAGAAGATGTATTAAAAGGAGTGTTGAGATGCAATCTTAGGTGGAGTAGTAGTAGGCATCATGTCCTTATCCATTGAAAGCAAAATAAAAATAAAAATAAATAAATAGAGTTAATTAAAGAATATATAAAAAAAAAGAAGACATATCATTTTAATTAGTAATAACAACTCATACGTATCAACACCACTCACTCCTCAGTAGCTGGCTACTACCACCTTGCACCCTCAGCACTAATTTCATATTGAAATAATTCCCATTAAGGAATATGACAGCTGTCAACCCCCCCCCAAGATGTTTCTATTTCACCCACTCGTTTCATATTTCTCATTTATTTCCCATTCAACTTCTCAATTTCAGAAAATGATCTCCGTCTATAACATGTATGTTGAGAGAAAAACGTTTTTTTTTTTTATAAACTATGAAACAAAAAGTGTTTTTTCCGTCATTATAGCTGTTATTATTATAAGAAAAATATTTGGGATATTACAAATTTTACTATAATTCTTTACAAATTCAGATGCCAGCCTACCATAATAATATATTTTATTATAAATTATAATATATATATATATAATAATGATATTTTCTTTGTTATCTTTCTTACTTGGGGTTTGTTTGAGATTGCATTTGAGAAACTGAACTTTTAAGTCAAAAAGAGCTTTTGGACAAAAGCTTCATTTTTAAGCTTTTGCCAAAAATACGTTTTAACTATTTTTAGACTTTTTAAACTCTTAAAAGCGCTTTTAATTTTTTTATCAAACGAATATTTTTTCTTTTCAAATATTAAAAACACTTCTAAATTTCTTAAATACAACTTCAAATAAACTCTTACCGGCTACGGTCATTTCAGTAGCAAGTCAAGGTCACGTAAGTTGTAACGCTGGCTCTCAGCCGACTTTTGTAGATTAGTTATTTAATTCTTGTCCTTTTCTCCTTATCAATTTTATTTTTGTTTTATTCTCATTCTACGTACATCTGTCTATTTTTATTTTTTATTTTTTTATTTTCCATTTAACTTCACTTGCAAGTCAGCTCACGTAAGATGTGTTGCTTCTGCACAATTATTATTTTGATTCACGTTTTCTAAAATTAAAAAAAAAAAAAAAAAAAAAACCCGTTTTTCAGTATTTTAGAATTATTATAAACAAATATACCTTAAAGAAAGAGCCTTTGACAAATCCTCCACTCCGCAATTCTCTCGATCACTTTAGAAAACGAAAAACTTAAAAATAAAAATGTCAACAAGATGTGAGGCTTACACGGCCCCTAATTTGTTTATATTTTTTTTCATATTCTCTTATAAATTTAATAAATCAACCATTATATTCATAGAATTCGTCATTGATTTATGTAAGGTCCACATAAGTTTATAAATCTAATGGTTGATTTGTGAGAAATATGGACAAAATATGACACAAATTTCTTCCAAACTAATTTGGAGGAAATTTCATTCAACCTACCCATTCAACATTTTTGGGTTTCTAAAAAATTAATTTTTAAAATTTTAAATTAGTAAAATGACAATAAATGGCGTTAAAATATTAAAGAAAACATGTGAAAGATGACACTTGACACTTATTAAATTAGGTTTGAAAGAAATTTTCTTTAAACCAGTTTTGAAGAAATTTCAGTCTAATAAAATATTGAGACCAATAATTTTTCGGTATAAAAAGATGTGTTTTCTATAAGAAGTGTAGGCCAGGATATGGGCCCTTTTGTATACCTAAAATAGACCATATGATCCATTAGATCTACCATTTGATTAACCAATAATGTTAAAAAGGGGCTCAATCACTCCATCGGTCCCCAACTTATATGAGTTAAAGAAAGCAGGCAAAAAGATAACTCTTACCCAAATGGGCAACCCCACGATCGACTTTGACCAAATTGTGGTTCAATTTACATAAATATCACATTCTAATATTAATAAAGAGAAAATGCACTTTACTCCCAACCTGCTACCCTTTAGCATTTAAACCATTAAATTTTATAATGTGACATTTGACCCTCTCTAATTATCACATCGTTGCAAATAGTACTTGATTGTTAATATTTGATGTTAACTTGACTTTAACCTCCCAAAATACCATTAAAAAATATTTGTAAAAAAGAGAAACGTCACTTCCAACTTTCGCCCCTCCGGGCCCCCCCAATGTATCACGGATTTTGCAAAGTTGATCGAGGTCAAAAGTTACAATGTGGGTATTCTATTTTCATCCCTTTTTAATTTCACCCCTATTGTTAGAATTTTAAGTTAACTCAAACAGCTAACAAGTTAAATGTTTCTTATACCTTTGTAAAGTATATAAAAATACAAAGTTTCCTTTAATTATTATTTTTTTTTAAAAGTAAAACAATACAAAAAAGACCAGAACATAAAATGTTCACTTTTTTATTTAAAAAAATTAAAAAATTAAAAACAGGGGCATTTTGGTCATCTTGGCACTTGTAAATCCTAACGGGTGGGTGTAATTAAAATGGGCTGAAAAATTGAATACCTACGTTGCAACTTTTAATTCGAGGTCAATATTGCAAAACTCCTGATATATCGGGATCTAAGTGAAATTTTTCCTTTTTTTTTTTTTTAATCAAAGGTGGCTAAACCACCCAAAAATACACAAAAAGGGTGTGTCAAGGGGTCCTAAAAGGGTGGTAGTATAGGGAGGTAAGTGTTTTTTTTCCTTCTTCTTCTTCTTCTCTTGGCTGGGTGATCACCAATTAGAGAAATTTACCAGCAACGTTATGGTTAGATTGCAATTTTTATTGAAGCTGGGTGTGAGATTAACTCAGAGCTGTAGAAGCATTATATATATATAATAAAAAAACTGTAGAATGCATTGGATGGAGTATGATTGAGGGGATTCCTTTACAATCTGTTGTAAGCTTAATTTATTATATATAGGGGTTTTGGTTTTGCTTAGTTGCAACAAACATGCCATATTGAGTGGCTCACAAGCTACTGAATCGAGAGAGAGAGAGAGAGAGATTATGGATGACTTGCGAAGTAGAAAATAGTATAATATTGGAAAGTTGGTTACATGCATTGAGTGGCATAGTCGTGAATATATAGTGCAAAGAAATAGTTTGAAGGTAGGTAGCTATTAAGGTTGGGATCAGATGATACGAGACAGTTTTGGATATAATTTTCTTTTTTTTTTAAAAAAAAAGAAAATATATAGAAGGAAGGATATGGCTTGTCTTGTGGTGAAGCTGGAGAGATGTGATGAGGAGAGGAAGGCATGACGATGGGATCCTTTGCTTCCCCAAATTCCAACTTTCTAACGTGCCCGCACACAACCAATAATATATAATTCTTCACGCCAAGAACTTGCATGCCCCCCTTAACTCATCATTGACTCACCACAATTAACAAATCCCCACCATTAATCCCATCATCCATCACCGGCCATCATGCATCATGCATCATGCCCACTCTCAATATATAATATATTGGATCACATATATAATCTGGCCTATTCAACATTTGCTTATGGTAATAATTGTAACTTCTACATCAGCATTGATGGATGTAATGCGGCCAATGCATGCTTCCCCAACTACATAGCTCCATTAATATAATTTTTAGCTGTACTTTTTGCCGCTAATACAAATCCTTCGTAGTCCCTTAATATAAGAGAAATGTTACTCAGTATTGTTTGATGTTCATCTCTCAGCATTCTCTTTGTTGTCTTATGTCAAGAGATGGATAACAGAGATTACTAAATAGCGTTTCTCGTATTATAGTGTTAGTGCCAATACAAACATTTGTTTTATCAATGGAACATCAATCCCAATTTATAATAGATTCGATACACTGAATTATTTTTTAAAGGATAAAAAAAAGAAGCAAAAATAGCATTATACTCATAGGCCTAAGCTTAGCTCTTCAACCCTACTATTAAAATAAAGTTATAGTTTTCTGTATGCATGATGAAATACATAATGTTGACGTGGAACGTACGATAATATTCAGTCCTTTTTTCGGCCTTTTGACTAATATAAAATAAAATATAACTCAACAATTCAGCTTTCTTTAAAAAAATAAAAAAAATAAATTAAAAAAATGGATTGATAATGTCAATGAAACTAAATAGAAGTTAAGCTCTCTCCTAGCTAGTACATTAATTAATTAAACTACAAATGAGTTGTGTTAAAAATTGATATGTTTTAAAAATAAGGTAAAAATTAACAATTGATTTGGTGGGCCAATTTGAAAGAAAAAAAAAAAAAAAAGTGTTAAATGCTAAGTCCATGTTTGTTTGGTAAAATTTTGATGAGTATTTCTTAAAAAAAAAAAAAAACAAAATAAAAATTGAGCAGTAGTTTTTCACAAAATAAAAGAAAAAATAAAAAACCTGATGTAGTTATACTCCATCATAGTGGTCGCCTAGCAGCACCAACTATGGTGGTAATCTTCTCGTGGCCACAGCTATCATGGGTTAGGCGGCCACCACAGGCTACGTATAATTACGATCACACTACAAAAAATCTTTTGATTAGTAACGACACTTTAGTAACATGTCAATAGGCTTGACATGTTACTAACATTTAGTAACGTGCGCGGCGTGTTACTAATTTGGATGTTGTTAAAAGACATTTAGCAACGTGTCAATTTTTGACACGTTACCATTAGTAATGTGTCAAAGTTAACACATTACTAAAATTTTTCAATTTTTTAATTAATTAATTAATTAATTAATTATTTTTTTAAGCTTTCAATTTAGTAACGTGTCACAAATTGATACGTTACTAAATGGTAACGTGGCAAAAAGTAATGAACAGTAGACACGTTATAAATCATGTAGTTTTTTGTAGTACCACGTCAGTCTCCACATCATAGTAGCAAGTAAATGACGAATTAGGGTTCCTAATTTTGTAATATTTTACTCTCGTCTAGGAGTGGTTTGCTGTTATCATAGTGAAGAAGTAAAAGCAATGTTATGGCATGATGTTGATTTATAGCATTCTTTTAGCCTTTCTTAAAACTAAAACCACCCATTATATGTAGTCAAAGGGGGGAAACTTCGTATATGTATGTGCCCACCATGGACTTTGTTATGGCAATTCTGGCCACCTCTATATATATTGATTGTGCAACTGCTGCAGGTAAACAGTTGAATTAATAGCACTAAATTGTCCATTTCACATAAATGAGATAATTAAATTTTGGTTGCCCACATCTATACGCTACCTCTCTTGAAATGAACCTACATTTTTAGTTGCTTTGCTTTCTTTTCACAATAATATTATTGCCCATTTAAATTTATATATACTAGCTATATTTTCCTGATCGAGGTGATTATTATACATTTATATAATTAGGGTTGGCTCAACGACGACCCACAAATTCGATACAAACCCAACATAAAATTAGCAGATTAAGGTTAAAAAATTTGACCATTTTAATTAAATGAGTTGGATTTATTATCGATGCCCATCCATGCATGTGATTCAATCAGATAATGAACCCCCAATGATTGATTTGGAATAAATTATGCCCCCAATTATTTGATATCAAGGTAGTGATTAATTTGGATATTCCAGATGTGACTACAATAACTAATGAAATTAGATGGATGGGGTGGGTCAACAGCACATGAACTGATTGATTAGGGAGTAGTATGCACATTGTATAATAATGGATTATGTAACACTCACATAGATACTTATAATCCAAATTTTTTGGGGTTTTCTTCCTTAAATCCTAGAAATTATGTTAATTAATTTTTGTGAAGGGTATTGTTTATAAATGAAGTAAAAGAAAGCTAGAATGTACATTTGGTATGATTGGATGTCACATGCATGGAAATGGGATAATTTGCACTGTCCTAACACAAGATGCCGTTCAAGCAACAAACAATATATACCTTACTTTTCATTTGTAAACGACCCCTCTCCTTCTATCTCCATCTTATATAAATATTTTCATGCATTTATATTGTCAAAAATGTGTAGAAACTAGAGGGAACCCTCCATCAAAAATCAAGAACAATGACGTTTTTTTTTTTTTTTTTTTTTAAAAAAAAAAAAATCAATTATGAAAAATATATCTCAATGATAAGGATATATACTACGAGTCCATCTGACCCTGTAATTCGCTGGACAAAAGTGAGATTTTAAAGGCTAAACAGTGATTTTAAAGATCAAATCGCAATTTTAGCAAACATTTAATTTTGTTTAATTTGAAATCACTATTTTTTAAATCATACATTTTGAAATCGCAAATTCAAACCGAGCCTACACCTTTTGCTAAAATCCTCTTACAGGATCATGCGGCAATCCACAAGAATGTTGTAAGAAATTAAGCAACAAAATTCGACACATAAATTTAATTATTTAATGACTGATTATAAGAATCTTATAGTAATTAAAAACTGTAACTTTCCGAGCATTAGTGTAAGCTAATGTCGTTATAGCTCAAATTAACTTAAAAGTTAATCCAAATCGTTTACTATTTATTTAATACTAAAAAGGTCAATCGAGTATTTTTCTTGCCAACTTGGCCTGTACAGAAAAAGGGCACAAGAGTTCCATGGAATGGGTGGCGGTGCAACCACGACAGCATACACATTTGAAAGGTAGAAAATTATTTTAAAAAAAAAAAAAAAATGAAAAGAGAAAAAAGGGAATATGCCTTCCGGATACGAGTACTGTAGTAAAACACGACCTTAATCGATGTCGTAAAATCCGAGTTTATTAGGACATATAAAAAAAAAGAAAAACCAGAAGAGAAAGGAGGGGAGCGCCGCAGATTCCGCTGTGCCAAGCTTGCACTCCAATCATCTCTTACAGAATCGTTGAGGCAAAGTAATGGGCTTTGCTTGCTTGCTTGCTTCCTTCCCTTATTATACCAATCCCAATCTCTCTCTCTCTCTCTCTCTCTCTCTCTCTCTCTGCAAATATAGTATATATGCAGTGATGTATATCTGCCTCTAATTTGTACTACTTTATTTTCTGCAAGAAAACGTCTGTGTAAATATAAATTAATATATATAAAAAATAAAATAAAATCTCCTGTTATTTGTGCTTCAAGTCCCAAGTTTTCTTTTAATTAATAATATATAGCCAAAAACATGCCCTCTTTGTAACAAACAATTAAACACACTTAAAATTACGAAAACAGTTTTAGGCATTAATTAATTAATTAATTAACAACCATAATTAAAGTTGTTATCATGCCTCTTCTATTGAGGAACGAAATGAAAAATATTGAGATTAGAATCTGGAAACATGCAATTTTTTTAAAATTTAAAATAAAAATGGGGTGAAATCATTAATAGTGTAACACGTGAAAACGTGATGAACGGCGTAAAGAGAAAGAGGTGGGGGGGATACGCGGGAGAGAAGCGCGTGGGGGGAGAGGAGGGGGGCAGCACGCTCACAAGGTGCAACTAAGCTTTTGGTGGGGGCCGGTGGTTTTCGATTGGTGAAGTGCGTTGGCAAAGTGTGAGAAAGAGAGTGTGAAACGGACTCCATACGTTTAACAGCCTCTCCAATCTCTCTCCCATCCAAACTGTTTCTCTCTCTCTCTCTCTAATTTTTTGCCTATTTTTAGTTTTACTTGGTTTGTTTTTAGTTAATTTCCTCCCAAGTTTATATTTGTCTAAATCTCTATTTGCCAATGACTCTCCCCACTAAAAATACCAAAATGTCCTCCTTTTCTTTTTCCCTTCCAATTACCCTACTATATATACATACTACTTTTAAGAGGCTAATTCACACTTACTGTTCTATTGGGGTGCCTTTTGACTCCAAACATTTATATCCTTCTCTTTCTTCCTTCCTTCACTCTATATATTCATTCAATCCCACTCATCTCTTTCTCTCCCGGCCTCTTGCTTCCTCCCTACCCCTCAACTTCTTTTTCTCTCTTTCTTTGTGGTGGTGGTGGTGGTGGAGGAGGAGGAACATGGAAACTCAAGAGGAAGTCACCCACATCGTCAAAGGGAAACGAACCAAGCGCCAACGGCCGCAATCTCCCATCCCGTTTGCCATGATTGCTAGCAATTCGCCAAGCGGAGATGGATATGGAGACGGGGGAGGAGGCTCCGGGTTCATTGACATAATTGATAACAATACCAACTTGTCACCCACTTCGACTGATCAAAGCACTGAGGAGGAGGAGGACATGGCCAATTGCCTAATTCTTCTAGCTCAAGGCCAATCCCGGGAATCACCGAAGCAAGCCGAGGAGGATCACGGCGGAGGAGGTGTTTATAAGATTAATAGCCGGAGGTTTTTAGAGGCGGCGGCGGCCGGGAAGGCGGGGTATTGTGTTTACGAGTGCAAAACTTGTAGCAGGACTTTTCCTTCCTTCCAAGCACTTGGTGGGCACAGGGCTAGTCACAAGAAGCCCAAGGCCATGGCAGCGGAGGAGAAGACCAAGCAATTCTTGTTATCCTCCGACGACGAAGAAGCGCAGTTCATCAAGAAGAATCACGACATCTCTTCGCTTTCTCTCCAACTGAGTAGTAGAGGTTTGTGCGGCAATAGCAGGTCCAAGGTTCACGAGTGCTCCGTCTGCGGCGCCGAATTCACGTCCGGCCAGGCCTTGGGCGGCCACATGAGGCGGCACAGGGCGCCTCTAGCGACCAACACAGCTTTGTCGTTGATTCCTCCCATGGCCATGGAGCCTGATCATCAGGAACCCAAGAAGCCAAGACACGTTCTTTCCTTAGATTTGGATCTCAACCTCCCGGCGCCGGAAGACGATCACCGGGAACCCAAATTCCCATTTGCAACAAAACAACAACAACAACCAAAGCAGCAGCAGCAACAACAACAACAACAGCAATCACCTCTTGTCTTCTCCGCCCCGACTTTGGTGGACTGTCACTACTAAAACAAAGGGTCAGAATTTTTTTTTTTTTTTTTCTTCTTTTTTTCCAGTGTGTTTCCACCGTTTATCTTCTGCGGTTGATCACGAGACTGATTTGATGCGAATTACCATAATCGTTTTCTTTTCTTTTTCTTTTTCTTTTTTCTTCTTTCTTCTTCATATTTAGCATTCACAAACTGTAAGATTCTTTCAATTCTTTTTCCATATCTTGAGCAGAAGTTTCATGGACTTACAAATTCTTTGTTAAAGCAAGTTGTGTATTCAGAAAGAAAGAAAGAGCTGCTATAATTCATGGAAAGTGCGTGATCGGCATCTTTTCATCTTCTTTTTTATTGGGTTTTTGTTCTTTTTGAGTGGAGAATGTGACAAAACACTCTCACACAAAAAAAAAAAAAAAAAAAAAATTCAGGCATGGGGTTGGGTGTTAGGCTTGGGTGTCATCACCACTCAGTACCACCTCAACCAAAAGTCTTTGGTTTAGGTTTCATTGTTTCATTTACAAGAAACCCTCTCCCTCTCTCTCTCTCTCTCTCTCTCTTAGAAACACACAATAAGGGAGGGGAGGGGAGGGGAAGGGGAAGGCAGTGACAAGAATAGAATAAAAGCATAGAAAGCCACTAAGTAACTGCAATTCCCACATGAATCCACCACTTGTCCTTTTTCTCTTTCTATAACAAAAGTTGTATTAAAAAATTGTTCTTGTTCAGCTATTTTTGTTCTTCTCTTTGCTTGGTCCACCTCCTTGTTAGTTAACAGCCTACTCAATACACCTAAGCAACATCTGCTCTGATCCACCACTTCATCACCCACTTTTTTTTTTTTTTTCTTTAAATGCCTCCCTCCAATGCTTTCTCAACTTAACTCCCATCCCACTCCAATATTCACCTAGCTAGCTAGCTACTATGTGAATTACTTACCCTACACCAAATCTTAATTAATTAATTCCCATAGATTTGTTTTATATTTCTACATTATTATCATATATATATATATATATATATATATATGCTCTATCACTCCCTCCTTGATTAGTCAGTTATTATCATAAACGGAACTGAGAGGGCGGTCAGGGCCGGCCCATAATTTTTTTGTTTTTAATTTGTATATATATATATATTAATTAAGAAAAAGAAGTATGTACCAAACCTGGCCTGGTCCTTGTTTTGTGGCATTGTACCTTAATCATGATTAGCTGTTGTTGAGTAAGTGTAGGTGTCTGTCTACCTCACATAGAGAGATAGACAGAGAGAGAGGCAATTTGTGAGGTTGCCAAGTTGAGGAGAGTGTACTAAATTGGGAGTTTAGTCAATTTCTTTTAGCTAATTATTAAGAGATGCAACTTGGGAGGTTACAGACTATATATCAAACTGCCAAGTTAGGCAGTAATGCTAACTCTGGCAGTTTGGCAAATTTTATCGGGTACTTTAAATATTTGATAAATTAATTTCTTTAATCCAATATAATATGGGATAAAAAGGTAAATGATAATGTCATTCTATATCATACTATTTTGTAGGCTGATGTAGAAGTTGAGCTTAGTAAGGCTTGCCCGGCAACATAAGTAGTAGTGATGTAGAGTAATACTATTTACTAAACTCTTTCACAACTGTCGTAAGCCGTTGGATCTACACTAGTTAAAATAAAAAAATAAAAAAATTGTTGTATAGAAATTGTATACTAAAAACAAGCAGATTAACGTCATTTTTTTTTTAGTGTGTTGCGTCTCACTTATTGAGAGAGAATTTAAGTCCAATTTTCAGAAGAAAAAAAATGTTAGAATATTAATTAAAATTTTATTTCTTATCAGTTAAAAGCTATTTACAGGTCAAATCGGATCCTTTATTAAAGCTTATTGAGTAAATATTGCATTTACTAAATGAAGAGAGACCTGATAAGAATTACATAGCTTTGACCCAAAAGCAAATTAAGGATTGATTATCTCATAAAGAAATGTATTAATTTCTATAATTATTGTCGATCCTCCATGGGAGATATATAAGTTGTGATGTGGCGTTTTCAATATATATATATATATGGTGATCACCTCCTTAATTAATTATTTTCTGCTTAATTAAGGTCTCAGCTCTTTGGAGAAACGGGTGGGGGTGTGTAACTCCATACCCCATTGAGTAATGAATTAAGTAATCCTCACAAGATTGCGACGCTTAAATAAGAAAAAAGTTGTATTAATTTGACGCTTCCAAAGTTTGTTACGTGCACGTCTGAGGCTAATTTGGT
Organism: Corylus avellana; assembly: GCF_901000735.1. Classification (NCBI taxonomy): domain Eukaryota; kingdom Viridiplantae; phylum Streptophyta; class Magnoliopsida; order Fagales; family Betulaceae; genus Corylus; species Corylus avellana. The sequence goes on from NC_081547.1 coordinate 24,118,098, forward strand.
CTACAAAATTATCAAGGAGATCGAAGCATGCAAGGAGTATACATAATAAGTTAACTCTGTTTTCAATTTTCATGATATATATATAATTTTCTCTTTGAAAATAGAGGCGTGGAAAATGAATGAATTCCCAACACTATCAAATTATCAATTAGGAATTGTGAAAAATGTTGAATGAAACTGACAATTAAGACACGCATGCATAGATGTTTGTGACCCCACAACATGTGTTTTTCTTTTTGGCTATTTTATGGATTTTAAAAGAATAAGGAAAATTGTTAATTAAATCAGTAGTTTCCTTTTGACAAATAATTCATTGAGTGTTTTTTTTTTTTTTTAATAACTCGAGCTTTTGTGAAGAAATAGGCTTTCAGAACGTGATTTTGGAGGGTGATGTAAAAGTAGTGGTGGAAGCAATCTGTTCTAAGGAAAGAACAGATTGCTTCCATATGGCTCGATATGGGCATAAATACATATTCTTAAATCTCTTAGAGAGGATGGAAGTGTCTACACATTGGACGAGATGCTAATACAGCAGTCCATCGGCTTGCTCAAATGGCAAAGCGTTCTTTCATGGATAAAGTTTGGTCGGAGGATATTCCAGATTATATTCGTAATGTAATTTTGATGGAGCAATCTGTTAGCTCTATCTTTGATTTTATTTTATTAATGATAATCTCAGTCTATTATTAAAAAAAAAAAAAAAGTGACAAATTCCGACTATTTTTCCAACGAGAACACTATAAAATTAAAAATTTACTTTAAAAAACCTAAAAGTAAAAAAAAAAAAAAAAAAAAATTAAAGATTTTTTTTTTTTTTTTACAATTTTATTTGGATAAATTTGTAATTTTATAATAACCCGTCGAAAAAGTGTCTGAGTTTTGTACCAAAAAAGTTATTTGTCACGTAAAAGTACCATAAGGAGTGATTTGTTATTTTTAATTAAAAATTTAGAGAGATATTTGTGAAAGGATCAAACTCCGAGGACCCATTTAGCAATTTTACCTCTTAGTATATGTATCGTGTGTGGGAAAAGAATGATTCTCAAACCATTCCCAACAAGTTACAACGTACGTACACCAGAATGGTAGCAAATTTAATGATATATTCTGTTACTTATTCTATTAGAGGTGTACAAGGTTAAATTCGGAATATCATTTGTCCTTTCTATATCAATTAATTAATAATATTATTAATCACATATAACTTAACGAGCATTAGTTAATATTAATGGTTAAACGGGAAACCTGCCGGCCTGACTCCAAATTAATCTATAATTAAGCATGCATTGGCTTTATTAGCGTAGCTCATATCTTCATTTTCTTTAGAAAAAGTACAGAATACCAACTCCCCCAGCTATATATAGTTAGATTAATACACCTTATTAATTTCCTAATCTTTCATCAAGTAAATATCTAGCTAGCCTATAATCACTTTCCAAAAAATCAAAATAAATATTTAATAGTTAAAATAGATCACGATTTGTTCTATTTCTTATGTAATAATAATATTTACACATAATATCAAATCATATCCTAAAATATCTCAGATCATAAGTTAATGACAGATTAAAAATCAAATCAACTCCATGATTACAATCATATAATTAAAGACCACCCACCGTAAAATAATCTTAGAACCCACATTTTTATTCTATAACTATTTTATAATGGACAAAAATTTCCTTCAAACTGGTTTGGAAGAAATATTCTTAAACCCGTGTAAAATAGTGTCAAGTGTCTATAAACATTTAAAATGCACATTAAATTTAGTCTAAGTTAGTAAACTGCTATTAATGAGGTTAAGAATTTAATGTACATTTTAAATGTTTATAGACACTTGGTACTATTTTACATGGGTTTGAGGATATTTCCTCCAAACCAGTTTAGAGGAAATTTTTGTCATTTTATAATACTGATGTGAAAAAAAAAATTTATGGATTGATTAGAACGGTCATAGTAACATTATGAAATAATTGTGAAATAAAAATGTAGTATATAGCATTATTCCCCTTCTAACTCTTGTTTTTCTTCTCTTTTTTTAGTATAAATCAAGATATTATTAAGTGAGTGGTAATTTAAGAGGTATGAGAAACTTTATATATATATATATATATATATATATATATATTTCATAAAAATAAAAAAAAAATAAAAAAAAAAATGTAACACTCTATTCCTAATAATACCCTAGAGGATGTTGGGCTTTAGTTGGGTCCAATACTGTGCATTTTAAAGCAAGGGAGTCCATTAAGTTGGGCCAAAATTATAACTTGTAATGAATAAATTTTATTTTTCATTTTCATTTTAGAAATAAACTCTGGTTTAACGGTTTAGAGCAATTAGTTAATAATTTGGTATGTGGTGGAGTAGGAATCCCTACAAAGCCAGCCACTCGTGGAAAGTTTTTCAAAATTATTTTCTACAACTATTTTACAATTTAATTTCCAACAAAATTATTTTAAGACAACGTGAAATAAACACCAGAATATAAAAAAGTATTTCTCTCAAACTAATTAATGGTCTAGGCAAACAAAAACGTTATTTATTATTATTTTTTTTTAAAAGAAATATAGAAAAATGGTTGGGTTGGGTTGGGTGACCAAACACAACTACGTTGATCACTGGGGGTGCATGGCTTGTAGCCGCCCCTTGACAGAAGGATGACTTGTGTCCACTTCGGTTATAATGAGTGGAGCTACTCCCAATAGAGAAATGACTTTCGGCCTTCATAAAGGGATGGCTCGCGGCCTCCCCTAACAGAGCAGGTGGCTCGTAGCGACCCCGATAAGTCATGAGTTGGGTGGTTAAGCTATGTCACTAGCTCAACCACTTTTTTTGTTCAATTCTTTATTTCTTTTATCGAAGGGGCGTGATTATATTTTCACAGTCGTTCATGTTATCTATTTAATGGAAATGTTGACAAAGGTCTTGATTTTAGAATGAGCCCAAAGTCAAATTAAATAAGAAAGAAGGTCTTAAAGTTAAAATTGCCAAAAGTACACGGATCTTTACGTGATTCCCCTAATCTTAATTAGCGTGCACTTTTTTCCACATTTCTCATTTGCATCCTAATTAATATCTCATTCAATTAAAATATTAGTTAGCCTTCAAATTACTACCCAATTGACAATGTTCTTCAAGCTTTTAATTGTGATAATGTATCTCCTAAACTACCAAAAAATTGACAATATCCTCCAAGACCAGCAAAAAGACAAAAAATGACCATAATTTTTTTTTTTTCAATAAGATAACAATAAATTTGAAAAACAAAAGAAAAAGATTATTATTTTTTATTTAAGAAACAAAATGAAAAATTTTAAATTCCATACCCTGGCTTTTTATTTTTATTTTTAATTTTTAATTATAATTATTTTTAGCTTTTTTTTTTGAATTTTTTTTTTTTTTTTTGAATTTTAAGGGTACTTTTGTTATTAGGAAATATTGACAAATTTTGATAGTTTGAGTGACATTGTCACCCAAGTGGTAATTTGAGGAGTGTATAGACTTTACGTTAATTTTGAATTACAGTACCATGCAAGTGGTGTGCACAAGAAATAATGTACAAATAATATTTTCTAATAGACGACATTCCTTTTTGAAATAACACTTTTGGAATATTGGCTAATTACCTTATTATTCCTTACATTGTCGAGTTTGGGGCTATATATATATTGGCTTTCAGCTATAAATTGCCCATAGACTCACTTGATTGTAGATAGAAGTACAAGAATTATTTCAAAGGAAACTTGCAAAAGTTATTGTGCCGTAATTCATTAAGACTCCTGCTGTTGATGAATGTAGAGAAATGAAAGAATGAAAATCATGGCCTTTTGAAGCCTACCAACAAGCAAGAGACGAAAGATTGAAATTAGTGAAAATGAAAAGAAATACTATTAATTAGTTAATTACAACCCCAATTTTTTTTTTTTTTTTAATTACCATGCTATTTGTGGAGATGATGCACTAGTCGACGGAACAGGTACGGGCGAAGAAGTAGGAACTAAATTAGCAAATTTTTCTATAAACAAAGTTGTATGAAAGAATGACAGAAGAATGACGTTTAAAATTTCTCTAAAAGTAAAAGTTAAAAGAGACGGAGAAAGAAAATAACCACAAAGAAGAAAGGTTTTCTGGGGCGGCCACTCCTTGGCGGGGTTTGGATCAGCATCATAAACTCTCAAGTAGAGTTCTTGGCCTAAGAACCAATTTTTCAGGAGCTGTGATCTCGAGTTCCACATCCCAGGGTTATCAAGATATGCATAAACTGCACTCCACCTTTCAGGGTACACCTAAACATATGTATGCATCCAGATTAGATTAATCGAATGGAGTTAAAAGGAGATCCTATTAACAAACTCTACGATCGCCTGCAGGAGAAAAAAAAAAAAAGAGAAAGTAACAAGGTACAACAACCAGTGTAGAGAGAGAGGACCTGAACAGTTGAACGAACAACAAGGTTGAAATGGTTGTAAGTAGAGCGCGATTTAGGCGACCATTCCCCTTCACAAATGCTAAAGATAATCAAATCAACAAATCGCATCAATTATGGCATGAACTAGTCATTCAAATCAATGTGAGCACATTTAGTGAATGACCTGCCTGCCCAGTGGCAGAATTAAGATTTTTTTTTGGGGTCCAAACTTGCGTAAATAAATAAATATAGAGATATGTTATTCTTCCGTTTCTCATCCATTTCTTTTTTTCAAATTCATCATTGGGTTCATGAGTCTTACAGATTCAATGATAAATTTTTTTATTAAAAAAGAAAGGATGAAAATGGATGGGAGATGAAAAAATAGCGTTTTCCATTAGTATATAGAGGCATATTGTTTCTCTATATGTGAGTGCCCACGCTATGTGTTTATGTAAAAGAAAAACATAAGTCTTAAATTTAATTTCATGTTAATTCATAAGTCATATGGGTGGTTAGAAACTATATATATATTTGGCAAGGTCAGAGTTGTAAGCATTTTAAAAAAGTTTGGGGTTGCCAAACAACCTAGGTACAACCCTGCCGGAGGCTGAGATTAGTATGAGTATGGGTCAAGGGCCAAAAAATTTAGTGGTCGGGTAGAAGCCAATAAGCAAAAAAAAAAAAAAACATTACCTTATAATTTTTTTTAGAACAAAGAAAGAGAGAGAGGGAGAGAGAGAGAGAGAGAGAGAGAGAGAGAGAGTTTATTTGAATTGGAAGTGAAGGAAACACAGGGAAGGCATTTGAGAGGTGATCAAGCTCCGTGTGCCGCTGTGTTTCTCTTTCTCTTGCTCTGTCTCTCTCTGTTGCATGTTATCTTGGGGATATATAAATAGCTGAGCTTGTTTGTTTGGTGCTTTTTGATTTGCTAGGTTTTGTTTTGGGGGTGGCTGGATGTTCTCCAAAGGGTTGCTCCCCAGTTTTTTTTTTTTTAGATTCTAATTTTATAATACTTTTAATTTTAAAATTTTTATTTTGTATTTTTAATTAATATATAGACATGTTTCAATTTTTTAATGGTGCTAACGTGGTTTTCCGTCAAATTTTAGACGAAATTTAGACGGAGGTACCATTTTCGTTTTTTGCCATTAACCAGGTACCATTTGTTATACGAATTGAAACCGATGGGATAAAAAATAAAGTTGTTAAACCACAGGGGACTAAAAGGTATTTAACCCTTAAAAAAATTTCCTCGTGTTGGGGGGCCATGGCCTATACCGGCCCCCCTATTCCTCCGTCCCTGCCTGGTTTCTATCCTATTGAACCCATGTCTTGTTCATGTCACTAGGCTTCTAAAAGTGAATGCAGTTGCTTTGTTAAGAAAAGTTATCAGCAACAACTTTAGTGTCGTCGATCCCTAACTAATTACATATCATCACTGAAAGTTTGGTACCAAATTTCTTGGAGTGTGTCGTGCATGCATGGTCTGTAAAGGACCACTAGGGGGAAATTAAGAAGCATACCCGACAAGATAAAAGCCGAAACCAACGAGGTGCCAAGCATCCATAACCTCTAGATAACTCTCAAACACCAGTTCTATCCATCCTTTGTGGTTTCCACTTAAAACAAAAACTCCCATGGACTCAATGTTGGTAGAATTAGTTGAAAATGCATCAACCACGTAAACTCCGGACCCATTGAGGAAGTTGTCCGCCAATTTCAATGGGGTGTCCGGCGTTAGGTAGGACACATTGTTGACAGTGTAGCGAGGTGCACCATCAATCTCGGCTGCTGATGCCCGAAGAATGAAGGTTTGTGATATTATTACGTTCGTTACGTTGAAGGTTCCTTGTGGGTTTGGCCTTGCGTCACCAGTGGTCATGTTCCATCTTTACAACAAAAAAAGCATAAAAGAATGGCCTTGTAAAAAGCTTAGTGGAGAATACTTATGTGATTTCTTAAATAAAATCATATCTATTTGAATCTTAATCAATTCATTAATGGAAATGTTATGTACTAAAATTTTTACAAGTTCTTTGCAAATTGATTTGATAATTCACGTAATACTACTTATTACGCCACCCACTAAACAATTCAATTTAGAAAAAGTACACATGTCCTCATCAAAAATTAAGACCTAATTTGTAATGTCCCCCAAATTTGGATTCTCCTTTAATATCTCTCTTCAATTTACAAAAAAAAAAAAAAAGTAAAATGTTTGACGCTTGACAACCAGAAATCACTATTTTATTTTATAGGGTAAAGTCCTCTTAACCCCTCAAACTACCACTCCAATGACAATATGTCAATCTCCCTTTTAAACTATCAATTGGGACAATTTACCCCAAAAACTACCAAAACAATAAAAATGTGCCCCTAATGCTAAAAAAATGACAAAATTACCCCTATAAAATGTTTATTAAGACAAAAATATCTCTAAATTTTTTTTTAAAAAAATTAAATAAATATATTTAAAATTTCAAAATTTCCAAATTAAATTAAAAAAAAAAAAAAAAAAGGTGGGGTGGAACCTCCCATGGGTAGCAGGGAACGGTAGAGTCGGCCATCCCATGCACTCCTAGAGGGTGGATCGGCCACCACTGAATATAATAGGGGTGGCTTGGCCTAATCTAAACCCTAATCCAATTGCCCAATTTACCGCCGGCAATTCACCCAAATGGTGTCCCCCTCCACCGCCCAAATTCAGGGCCTCGGCACTACTGCAATTTTAGAGGTAAAAAATTCACATTCAAGCTCAGATAAGTAAAAGAATTTTTTCGGGTGAGTGAGAAAAAGATGGGAATCGGTGACGAAATGATTCTTTGAGTCTTTCTTCGGAGATTTTTATTCAAAATTCGTTCTTTATTTTAATATGATATGCGCGCCAGTCTCAAGCACATCGAAGCTTCTCTGATGGGTTGAAGCCCTTTGAGGGCTTAACTTGAAGGTAGGATTTTTCTTTGTTTTTCATGCTTTTTAGTTAGAGGATGGGTTGAAGCCCTATGTTTTTCTCTCCCGGGATGCTGAAAAGCCGGGGCTTCCATTAGCTAGTTTTGCACCTTGAACATATACATTTCAAGGCATATAGCTTAAAGCTCCCTCTTACTCTCTCTCTCTCTCTCTCTGGGTTCTGAGATTTAGAAGATACAAATACACCCTTTACTTTTGCAACAACAAACTCGTTACTCTTCTTTTGATGTTGGTCATTTATCCCTAAAATAAGATTAAAGAATTATTAAACTTTAGCTTTTTGGCTCTTAGAATGTATGAAGCATGTATGACAATGGTTAAATACAAAGTAAATAATGGTTGTTAAATTGATGTTTTTATGAGTTTTGTTAGATTTTTAGAAGAAGAAAAAAATGAAAACTGAATATAAAGAGCCTATTGTAAATTCTGACATGTTGTTAGCATATAAAACAAATATTATGCTATAAGAATAGGTTAAAATATCGATTTAGGTTTAATAAGAGGTAGCTCAATCCGCTGACACAACGTTGGCCTAATGAAGTGGATGTCACTAGTTTAAATACTCCTCCCCCCTTTTGCGTGAACATGTAAAAAAAAAAAAACAAACCATATTTTTAAACTGTCTTTTCTTTTTTAAAACTCTCTCACGTCCAAACTATTTCCCTAGAGTATTTCTAATAATGCATCCATGTTAGCTTACTTTACTTATAAAAATGTAAACTCTAAAATATTGTATATTTCATTCTCTATTTTCTTTATATATATATATATATATATATATATATATATATGTGTGTGTGTGTGTGTGTGTGTGTGTGTGTGTGTGAAAATATATATGAATTGAAGGGGTGGCTTTAATTGTTTATAAAAAATAAAAATAAAAACGGAATTGAAGGGGTGGCCAGCCAGCCACCCCTTCAATTCCGTTTTTATTTTTATTTTCTATAAACAATTAATTTTTTTATTTCATATGTGATATAATCTGGTGTAGTTAAGCTTTTTTTAAAAAAAACTTAAGTTTGATAAGTTTGGCTTAGGTGTCAACTTCTAATTGGTTGCACAAAACTGACATTTTGTGCAACCTCCCTATATAAGTTATTCTCATTCTAGATTATATTCATGATGTAATTTTAATGGAGCAATCTGCTTTATCTTTGATTTGATTTTATTAATGATAATCTCGATCTATTATTCAAAAAAAAAAAAAAAGTGACAAATAACTCATTATGTATAAATTCCGACTATTTTTCCAACGAGAACATTATAAAATTAAAAATTTAAATAACCTAAAAACAAAAATAAAAAAGATGAACAAAAGTAAGAAATAAAAATAAAATAATAAATAATTTTTACAATTTTTTTGGGTAAATTTGTCTGAATTTATTACTGAGAAAGTTCTTTGTCAAGTAGAAGTACCACAAAGAATGATTTGTTATTTTTAATTAAAAATTTAGAGAGATATTTGTGAAAGGATCAAACTCCGAGGACCCATTTAGCAATTTTACCTCGTAGAATATGTATCTTGTGTGGGAAAAGAATGATTCTCAAACCATTCCCAACAAGTTACAACACCAGAATAGTAGCAAATTTAACGATATACCAACTCCCCCCAGCTATATAAAGTTAGATTAATACACGTTATTAAAAGAAAAACCCTAGCCGTCTCTTTTTTCTCTAGCCGCCACAGAGAAAAGTGAAACCCTTCAGCCACACAGGGAAGGAGGGTTGGCCATTTGGCTGCCTCCCTCTTCCCCTCGTCCTCCTCGCTCCAGTGTTAGTTATTTACCTGATGCCCTATCCTCGGTGCCTCCTCTCTTCCCATTCTTTGCCGCTCCTTTTCCCCTCTGTTTTCTCCATTTTTGCCCCTTCCTTGCCGCTTTTCTTCTCCCGCCTTCATTTTCTTCAACGGGCTCCTTGTCCTTGTTTTGGCTTTTTGTGGGTTTAGATTTTGTCTGTGGTCGCCGCTGACCTGTGTCGCCACTTCGCTGCCCGCTATTAGGGTTTTCTTTTATGCGTCCCCACCGCGTCGAGCTCCCACACCCCTTACGCGGTGGTTTTCGGCCTGCACGGGTCCGGCTCCCTTCCGACTACCGTCTTCCCACTTTGTGCTCATTTTCCCTGTTTTTTCCCTGTTTTGGTGGTTCCTTATTGTTTTTTTTTTTTTTTTTTTCTTGTTTGTGGTTGTTTTCAGGTCCTGCTTTGCCGGTCTTTTCCGCGCCTGTTCGCCGCCCACCATCTGCTGTTGGGCCTTTCGACACGTCCCTGCCACGATGAGCTTCCAACGCCCCTTCGGTTTTCGGTTCCCGGCGTGTACGTGATCGGATTGTGCTGTTAATTTTCTTGTTTTATTTTCATATTCTGTTGGTTCTTTAAGATGTATTTGTGTTTTGGTGTGTGTTTTTTCCCTGTATTGTTTAATTTCCCTGTTTTGTTCGGCGTGTAATAAGGCTCTTTCCTCTCTCACTCAATCTATGTCACCTTCGGGTTAATTAGTTTTGGTCCAAACCTTTGGGTTGTGGATGTGATCATTATCCTGGCCTTCGGGTCGAGGAGGAAGAGTTTCGGCATGAGAGTCTTTCCGCTCTCAGGGTCGAGGAATAATTGCTATCTATGCATTTGGTTGAGTCTGTCTGTCACAAATCTAGTATTAAATCTGATTTTAGTCATGGGTTAGCGGATTGGTCTCGAATCTTGTACTAAACTTGGTAATCTTGTAGCTTTATGTTATGGTTGCTTCAGAGCTTTGTTCTGTGATGTAAGAAATTTATGCTCGTGGTATTATTGAATGAAATGTTATGTTTTTCTCAAAAAAAAAAAAAAAAAAAAATACACCTTATTAATTTCCTAATCTTTCATCAAGTAACACTTTCCAAAAAATCAAAATAAATATTTAATAGTTAAAATAGATCACGATTTGTTCTATTGCTTATGTAATAATAATATTTACACACAATATCAAATCATATCCTAAAATATCTCAGATCACAAGTTAATGACAGATTAAAAATCAAATCAACTCCATGATTACAATCATATAATTAAAGACCACCCACCGTAAAATAATCTTAGAACCCACATTTTTATTCTATAACTATTTCATAATGGACAGAAATTTCATCTAAACTGGTTTGGAAGAAATATCCTCAAACTCATGTAAAATAGTATCAAGTGTCTATAAACATTTAAAATGCACATTAAATTTAGTATAAGTTAGTAAACTGCTATTAATGAGGTTATGAATTTAATGTACATTTTAAATGTTTATAAACACTTAACACTATTTTACATGAGTTGGAGGATATTTCCTCCAAACTAGTTTAGAGGAAATTTTTGTCTTTTCATAATACTGATGTGAAAAAAAAATAAAAATTAAGGATTGATTAGAACGGTCATAGTAACACTATGAAATCATTGTGAAATAAAAATATGGTATATAACATTATTCCCCTTATAACTCTTGTTTTTCTTCTCTTTTATTAGTATAAATCAAGATATTGTTAAGTGGGTGGTAATTTAAGAGGTACGTGAAACTATATATATATATATAACATTGTATTTCATAAATAAATAAATAAATAAATAAAATAAAAATAAATGTAACACCCTATACATAATACCCTAGAGGATGTTGGGCTTTAGTTGGGTCCAATATTGTGCGTTTTAAAGCATGGGAGTCCATTAAGTTGGGCCAAAATTATAACTTGAAATAAATATGCTTTGAAAATTTTATTTTTCATTTTCATTTTAGAAATAAATTCTGGTTTAAACGGTTTAGAGCTATTAGTTAATAATTTGGTATGTGGTGGGAGTAGGAATCCCAGATCCCTACAAAGCCAGCCACTCGTGGAAAGTTTTTCAAAATTATTTTCTACAACAATTTTACAATTCTATTTCCAACAAAATTATTTTAAGACAACGCGAAATAAACACCAGAATATAAAGAAGTATTTCTCTCAAATTAATGGTCTAGGCAAACAAAAACGTTATATTTTTTTTATAAAAAAAATAGAAAAATGGTTGGGTTGGGTGACCAAACATAACTACGTTGATCACTGGGGTGCATGGCTCATAGCCACCCCTTGACAGAAGGATGACTCGTGTTTACTTCGGTTATAATGAGTGGAGCCACTCCCAATAGAGGGATGGCTCGCGGCCTCCCCTAATAGGGAAAATGATCCTCTCCATTTCAAAATCCCTCAATTTCCTCTATTTAATGTATTTTGAAAGGTAGTGTTGTCCAAAAGTTTTAATGATGGTAGTGCATTAAATGCAATACCCTTCAAAATGCACTAAATAGAGGAAATGGAAGGATTTTGAAATGGAGAGGATCCCATTCCCCCTAACAGAGCAGGTGGCTCATAGCGACCCCGATAAGTCATGAGTTGGGTGGTTAAGCTATGTCACTAGCTCAACCACTTTTTTTGTTTAATTCTTTACTTCTTTTATTGAAGGGGCGTGATTATATTTTCACAGTCGTACATATTATCTCTATTTAATGGAAATGTTGACAATGGTCTTGATTTTAGAATGAGCCCAAAGTCAATTTAAATAAGAACGAAGGTTTTAAAGTTAAAATTGCCAAAAGTATGCGGATCTTAACATGATTCCCCTAATCTTAATTAGCGTGCACTTTTTTTCCACATTTCTCATTTGCATCCTAATTAATATCTCATTCAATTAAAATATTAGTTAGCTTTCAAATTACTACTCAATTGACAATGTTCTTCAAACATTCAATTGTGACAATGTCTCTCCTAAACTACCAAAAAAATTGACAATATCCTCCAAGACCAGCAAAAAGACAAAAAATGACCATAATTTTTTTTTTTTTTTTTTTTTTCAATAAGATAACAATAAATTTGAAAAACAAAAGAAAAAATTCTTATTTTTTATTTAAGAAACAAAATGAAAAATTTTAAATTCCATACCCTGGTTTTTAATTTTAATTATTTGTAGTTTTTTTTTACTTTTATTTTTAAGGTACTTTTGTTATTAAGGAACATTGACAAATTTTGATAATTTGAGTGACATCGTCACCTAAGTGGTAATTTGAGGTGTAAACTTTACGTTAATTTTGAATTACAGTACCATGCAAGTGGTGTCCACAAGAAATAATGTACAAATAATATTTTCTAATAGACGACATTCCTTTTTGCAATAACACTTTTGGAATATTGGCTAATTACCTTATTATTCCTTACATTGTCGAGTTTGGGGCTATATATATATTGGCTTTCATCTATAAATTGCCCATAGACTCACTTGATTGTAGATAGAAGTACAAGAATTATTTCAAAGGAAACTTACAAAAGTTATTGTGCCGTAATTCATTAAGACTCCAGCTGTTGATGAATGTAGAGAAGTGCAAGAATGAAAATCATGGCCTTTTGAAACCTACCAACAAGCAAAAGACGAAAGATTGAAATTAGTGAAATTGAAAAGAAATACTATTAATTAGTTAATTACAACCCCAATTTTTTTTTACCATGCTATTTGTGGAGATGGTGCACTAGTCGACGGAACGGGTACGGATGAAGGAGTAGGAATTAAATTAGCAAATTTTCCTGTAAACAAAGTTGTATAAAAAAATGACAGAAGAATGACGTTTAGACTTTATCTAAAAATAAAAGTTAAAAGAGATAGAGAAAGAGGATAATCACAAAGAAGAAGGTTTTCTGGGGCGGCCTCTCCTTGGTGGGGTTTGGATCAGCATCATAAACTCTCAAGTAGAGTTCTTGGCCTAAGAACCAATTTTTCAGGAGTTGTGATTTCAAGTTCCACATCCCAGGGTTATCAAGATATGCATACACTGCACTCCATCTTCCAGGGTACACCTAAACATGTGTATGCATCCAGATTAGATTAATCAAATGGAGTTAAAAGGAGATCCCATTAACAAACTCTACGATCGCCTGCAGGAGAAAAAAAAAAAAAATGTAACAAGGTACAACAACCAGAGTAGAGAGAGAGGACCTGAACAGTTGAACGAACAACAGGGTCGAAAAGGTTGTAAGTAGAGCGCAATTTAGGCGACCATTCCCCTTCACCAATGCTAAAGATAATCAAATCAACAAATCGCATTAAACAAAGCATCAATTGTGGCATGAACTAGTCATTCAAATCAATGTGAGCACATTTAGTTAATGACCTGCCTGCCCAGGGGTGGAATTAAGATTTTTTTTGTGGGGTCCAAACTTGCGTAAATAAATAAATATAGAGATATGTTATTCTTCCGTTTCTCATCCATTTCTTTTTTCCAAATTCAACATTGGGTTAATGGGTCTTACGGATCCAATGGTGAATCTTTTTATTAAAAAAAAAAAATGGATGGGTGATGAAAAAATAGCGTTTTCCATTAGTATATAGAGGCACATTGTTTCTCTATATGTGTGTGCCCACGCTGTGTGTTTATGTAAAAGAAAAACGTAAGTCTTAAATTTAATTTCATGTTAATTCATAAGTCATATGTGTGGTCAGAAACTATATATATAAATTTGGCAAGGTCAGAGTCGTAAGCGTTTTAAAAAAGTTTGGGGTTGCCAAACAACCTAGGTACAACCCTGCCTGCAGGGACGGAGGCTGAGATTGGTATGTCAAGGGCCAAAAAATTTAGTGGGAAGATGCCAATAAGCAAAAAAAAAAAAAAAAAAAAAAACATTACCTTATAATTTTTTTGAGAACAAAGAAAGAGAGAGAGAGAGAGAGAGAGAGTTTATTTGAATTGGCAGTGAAGGAAACAGAGGTGATCAAGGTCTGTGTGCCGTTGTGTTTCTCTTTCTCTTTCTCTTGCTTTCTCTCTCTCTGTTGGATGTTATCTTGGGGATATATAAATAGTTGAGCTTGTTTGTTTGGTGCTTTTTGATTTGCTAGGTTTTGTTTCCAGCCACCCCATGTTGTCCAAAGGGTTACTTGAGCCACCGATTTCCCCAATTTTTTTTTTTTTTTTAGTTTCTAATTTTATAATACTTTTAATTTTAAAATTTTTATTTTGTATTTTTAATTAATATATGGACACGTTTCAATTTTTTAATGGTGTTGACGTAGCTTTCCGTCAAATTTTGGACGAAATTTAGACGGAGGTTCTATTTCCCTTTTTTGCCATTAACCAAGTACCATTTGTTATACGGATTGAAACCGATGGGACAAAAAATAAAGTTGTTAAACCACAGAAGACTGAAAGGTATTTAACCCTTAAAAAAATGTCCTCATGTCGAGGGGCCATGGCCTATACCGGCCCCCCTATTCCTCCATCCCTGCCTGGTTTCTATCCTATTGAACCCAAGACATGTTTGTTCATGTCACTAGGCTTCTAAAAGTGAATTTAGTTGCTTTGTTAAGAAAAGTTATCAGCAACAACTTTAGTGTCGTCGATTCCTAACTAATTACATATCATCACTGAAAGTTTGGTACCAAATTTCTTGGAGTGTGTCGTGCATGCATGGTCTGTAAAGGACCATTCAGTTAGGGGAAAATTAAGAAGCATACCCGACAAGATAAAAGCTAAAACCATCGAGGTGCCAAGCATCCATAACCTCTGGATCACTCTTAAACAACAGTTCTATCCATCCTTTGTGGTTTCCACTTGCAACAAAAACTCTCACGGACTCAATGTTGGTAGAATTAGTTGAAAATGCATCAACCACATAAACTCCGGACCCATTGAGGAAGTTGTCTGCCACTGTCAATGGGGTGTCCGGCGTCAGGTAGGACACATTGTTGACGGTGTAGCGAGGTGCACCATCAATCTCGGCTGCTGATGCCCGAAGAATGAAGGTTTGTGATAGCGTCACGTTAGTTACGTTGAAGGTTCCTTGTGGGTTTGGCCTTGCTGCACCAGTGGTCATGTTCCATCTTCACAACAAAAAAAGCATAAAAGAATGGCCTTGTAAAAAGCTTAGTAGAGAATACTGATGTGATTTCTTAAATAAAATCATATCTATTTGAATCTTAATCAATTCATTAATGGAAATGTTATGTACTAAAATTTTTACAAGTTCCTTGCAAATTGATTTGACAATTCACGTAATACTAATTATTACGCCACCCACTAAACAATTCAATTTAGAAAAAGTACACATGCCCTCATAAAAAATTAAGACATAATTTGTAATGTCCCCCAAAGCTAAAGATTGCATCAATAACCCCCCCCCCCCGCTCCGCCGCTGCAAACTATCAATGTACCCATTTTGTTCCTCACAAAGACAAAAATGACTACAAACAAATAAAATTTAAAACTAAAAAAAAAAGGTGGAAGATGGTAGCTCTGCCACCCATTTTGGCTGAACCATCCCAAGGCCATGGGTATAGTTTGATCACCCCAAAATGGCCATTAAGGGTGTTTAGATGATAGTTTGGCCACTCTCTCTCTCTTTTTTTTTTTTGTTTGCCATTTGGGGGTGTTCAGAAGGTGGTTCGACCACCCCCTCAATTTTTTTTATTTATTTATTTTTTTTTTTGGCATTTGGGGATGTTCATAAAGTAATTTGGCCACCCCTTATGTACCACATAACCATTTGAATAAAAATTGTAATATCCTTAGTGATTTACTTGTTTCTCAATGTTATGTAATATAATAAGAGTAGTAAAAATGTTACCTAATGGATTTAGCATGACTGATGGAGAATTTTATATCAAATGGGTCAGGCCCAATTGGAAGAGGCCCACTAGGAAGTGTGGTGGAGTTATCATAGTGTAGCACACCAACGCCCACAAGCCCGCTCAACTCAATGGAATTATTATATATTTTAGGAGTTGCCACCATGAAATAATCTCCTATGCTTTGATCGGCTGTGACAAGAATAGAGTACGACTCCCCAACATGCACATCAAGAGAATCCAGCCTAATCTGATTGGTGTAAGATCCTTCTGTTTCAACCAACATCATTCGTTGATTTTGAATTCTGCAATGGAAGCTCCACGCCACACCCATATTCGATATCCTGAACCTGTAATTCTTCCCTGTATTTCATTTTGTCAACACAATTTAAGCTCACGTGTAATAAGGTTGTCTTATTAAACTATAATAGGCAACTTATGATTGTAAACTCCACTGGACCACCGGCTCGAGGAGATATTCGAACAATCTAAGTACCCGAATAACCTCTCACATGATCAGGTTGCCCTAAGATTGTTCGGATCCCACATAGTTGAATAGGTATTCGGACAATTTGAGCAGGTGAGACCTGAACAACCTTAGTATCAATAACTCTGAAGTGTCGCCATTGGAAGACATGATTGGACCAAACGAAAATTTTCCATTTGTACCTTGTGTGACAGCAAAGGACTCGTGGGTTTTTGTAAGAGGATCCAAATATGTGCCTTTGCCATTCATCAACATTCTATCGGGGGGACTGTTGTAAGCTGTAAGCTTGGTGTTCATCATGGACCTCACATCCTGTCGCATTTTATGTGCGAACATATATAAGTGCATATCCACAAGAATAGCTGGACTCCTTATATTAATTAAATTTAGACCATTGAAAAAAATATATTAATGTATTCTTGGTAAAAATCGTCGACCGTTTATCTCTCCGACATGGTTCCTAGAGAAGATGGTGAAGTGGAATTACCTTGTAACTTGTTGAATACCAATCACCAATAAGAAGATCAAAGTCGGCTTCAAGTTTGGGGAAGGGCACCGGGATGACTTGGCGGTTGTTAACTCGAATTGGGCCAAAGCCGCCCCCAGCTTTATGGAAGTTGATGGAGGAAAAATAGAAGAAGCTCCCGATTTGGTCCTTCGCCTGGAACACATAACTCCAGTTCTTACCGGTCGGAATTGGGCAGTTGGTGCCAAAGACTTCATCTTGCCACGAATTCAATCTTCGTTGTATGCCATTCCTACACCCACTAACAAGTTACTTTCTTTCCTTCCATTTTGAAAGAAATGGGAGAGTCTCCTTTTACCAGGTTATGAGTAGCGACTCATCCATATCATTGAAGACGTTGACATGGATATTATCGTTGGTGGTTGCGTTGATAAGAGGTCCAGGGAACATCCCATTGATGGTGATAATCTGTATATATGTTTGAAACACAAAAATTCAGATGGCAATTAACAATTTTAGCTCTAGCCTCTTTCCCATGGGTGTGTGGAGAAAGATAATTACTTTATACCGGTTGGGTTGTAGATACTGGCTTGATTGTGTTGTCGATTTGGACGTGCCATTCCAGAAAAATATCAGCACCAGAGTTTACCCAAACAAGAGTTGCGCACACGATTAGCCATGAACAATAATCACTACCCTAAGCCATTGCATGCATGGCCTTTTTTTTTTTTTTCTATGATTTTCTTATTTCTTCCCCCGGCCCTTCACATTTAGGAGTCTGGTTGTTCAAATAGCCATAGCTTTCCAAGTTGGTTTTGATGAAGAAATTTATTAAAATAAATAAGAAAGTGTGGAAGCTTTGAGGGAGCACAAAGAGCCAAGCATATATATAAAAAAATGAAAAGAAAGAACTCTACTTTGTATGAATCAAAGAACCAATGGGAAATTTTAGAATAATTAAGATTCAAATTAATCATCTTTTGGTTCTTGCGGCCTTGTTTTACTCACCACAATGTCTTAGTTTGGCACTATAAAAGAAATCCAAGCTTACTTTTGGCTTGTGATACACGGACAAAAAAATTTACAATGGCATATATACCTTGCTTGATTTGATAAAAGAAAAAGAAAAAAGAAAAAAAAAAAAAAAAAAAGAAAGAAAATGCTTGGACAACCTGAATAAAGATTCCATGTTATTTAGGCTATGCAAATAACAAAAAAAAAAAAAAAAAAAAACCAAGCAACTTAAGAGGAGGCTGTGGGCCTACCATAATTTCTATGTTATCCAAGTAGCCTAATGGTAGAGGATCTTAATCCTAGAGTACTACTACAACTTTTATTATAATCTTTTTACAATCTAACATAGTAGTCTACATTTTATGGAAATGAGTGTCACATGGCAGTTCACATTTCAGTAGCTAAAGGGATAAGTAGGGGTGTCAATTCGTGTTCGCTTATCAAGTTTGAATTGTGTAGAAACATAGGCACAAGACTATAATTCAAGCATAAACCAACCCATTAAATTAAAGAAGTCAAATCCCTTAATCCTAACCTGCTAATTTTATGTTCGATTTGTGTCGGATTCACGAGTTGTGTCAAAAATTGTCAACCCTAAATGTCGCATGTCGAGTTCAAATCGTGTTGAGGCATGTGTATAAAACTATATAAGTCAACTACAACCTAACCCATTTATTTAAATGGGTCAAACTCTTCAACTCTAATCCGTTAATTTCGTGTCAATAATTACCAACCTTAGTGGTAAGTATCACGTAGACAACGACATCAATTTGTAAACATGGTCATTAAGTATCAATTGGACTGTCGGATAGCTATCCACATTTTAATAACTAATTCAGTAAGTGTGATATGAATTGTAACACGAGCAACTTGTAATAAAAGATGTAATGCCTCTACAGCTAGTGGCAGAGCCACTTGAGGCTTTGAGGATGCCGCAAAGCATTTTTTTTTTTAAAAAAAAAAAAAAGAAAAAAAAATTATCTTCTACTTATGCAAGTTACCACTCAGCACCCTCAAAAAAATTTAGTGGTACCTCCAATAGCAATTGTCTGGCTCCGCCACTGTCTACCGCGTCAAAAAAATAAATAAAATGATGTTTTCAAACATCACATTCTCATAAATATAGATGAGGGGAGAATATTAAATTTCGTGAACCGAATGGCACGTTGATTTAATGTCGCATATTGATTAGAATATAGCTAAAGCTTCGACTCATCTTAATTAAGCAAGCACTTATGTTTTTTTATGCAAAATATTTAGTTGAAATGAGATTCTAATGTTTAGGCCTCTGGGACATTATTGGTAGATAATTTCTGCAAATCATTCATGTTTGTTCATCAATTAAAAAGAGATGAAGAAGTCTAGCTGCTCTAATGCTCTGGATATTATTGCACACCAATTTGTTTGTGTTTGGATAAAGGTCCAACCTAATTGGAATGATAATTAGAATTCCCAGCTCTAGTAACTTATAATAATGTATTTCAATTAGCTCAATTGAAGCAACTCATGCCATATTTTTCTACAAAATCCACATTAATAAATGATAACTATATCGGCAGGTATAATTTAGTTCAGAAAAGAAGTAAAGGAAACATGCATGGTATTCTCATTGCTCGTTCACGATCCGGTGTAGAACACTTTTTAAATAATAAAACTAAAAATAATAATAATATTATTATTATTTTTATTATTATAGAGTAAACCTAGGGTGACATGCAATTGCGACATTAGTACAAGACAAAATGAGGGAATACAATGGTTTTGCGTAGCCGTTATTGCATCAAGACTAATAAGAAGAAGAGAAATGATTGATGTTAATAATTTGCCTATATTTTTCTTATATTCTCTTATAAATTTAATAGATCAACCATTAGATTTGTGGGGTTCACCATTGACTTATGTAGAATCCACATAAGTTTACAAATCTAATGATTAATTTGTAAGATGAGATGAGAAAAATGTAGAAAAAATACTGACACCAATAATTTCTCTAAGAAGAATGATCCTAATAGTAGTCGGTGTCATGTCCACGGAGCAGGAGAAAGAAATGGAGATGGAGATGGAGATGGAGATGGAGATACAGATACAGATGGTGCACCAGCTGGAGGATGAGATTTATCAAATATACCTAAAATAGTCAATAAAAGTCAAAAACTTTTTGTCTTTCAAACAAAAACTAGTGAATTGCCAAGTAAGCCAGCTAGTGTTAAATCACTAACCACATAGAAAGAGGTTGCCAGGTGGCGGGCGTTCTTTGGCAGGATTAGGATCATTATCATGAACTCTGATGTAGAGTTCTTGACCCAAGTACCAATGTTTGGTGAGCTATGACCTGAGGTTCCACATTCCTGGGTTATCAAGAAATGCATACACAGCTGTCCAGCCTCCTGGGTACACTTGTACGGTGGATCGGACCACAGGATCTACCAGGTTGTAACTGCTCTGCAACCCTGGGCTTCATTCTCCCTTCCCAAACCTAAACAAACATTTATAATTGTTAGTGAAATAAAATAATTTCAAAATAACATTACAACACTGTCACGTCAAGCCAGTTATATGATACATTGGACATGTACTTACCCGACAACATGGAAGCCGAATCCATCAAAATGCCAAGAATCCACGACATCCAAATTGTTTTTAAGAACAAGCTGTATCCACCCCTTGTGATTCCCAGTGACAACAGACACTCCATATGCGGCGGCGGCATTGACAGTTTTGGTCAGAAATTGATCGAGTTTGTACACATTAGTCCCATTCACAAACTGATCGGCAAGGTTGAGTGGGGTGTCTGAAGTGTAATAAGACACATTGTTGATAACATAACTAATTGTGGTACACCATTGAAAATGTTAGCCTTTGAGCGTTGGAGAATGAAGGTTTGAGATAGGGTCACATTTGTTACATTGAAGGTTCCTTATGGGTTGGGCCTTGCAGCTCCTGCGGTCAAGTTCCACCTACACATTAAATGTTAAGTAATGGTCAGTCACTTAAAACACGTCATATTAATCAGTGTGACATGAGTATAATAAATTGATGTAAAGAATAGTATTATTCAAAAAGTTATGATTGCAAAATAGAATTCAGAGGATAGTGGATGGTTGATCGCTGCCCCCTTATCCTGCTATTGATTGGCTGTAAGTATGGTTCAAAAATGACCCATGTCGTATTAACTAATATGATGTGGTTTAAGTGATGTAAGTCACTTAAAATACGTCATGTCAGCTGGTGCGACATGAATGTGATAAATTGATGCGAAGAATAACATTATTTAAAAAGTTATAATTGCAAAATAGGATTGAGTGGACAAAAATGGAATTCTACGTATAATTTTCCAATTGTTAGAGATCTCAATTTGTTTGTTTTAACAAGGCAGGCGAAAATGTCATTTTACCTAATGGATTTAGTTTGATCAAGTGAAAAATCCAGATCATTTGGGTCAGGCCCACTAGGCAAAGGCCCATTTACTTGTATATTGGAATTGGAGTAGTGTAGCACCCCCAACACCCACAAGGTTTTTAAAATCATCAAAGTTGATGAGTTTAGGGGCTGCCACAATGTAATAATCTGCATCGTTTTGATCGGCTGTGACAAGAACAGAGTAGGACTGGCCAACGTGCACGTCCAGGGAATCCAATGTGATCTGATTGGTGTAAGACCTTATGTTTCAAACCAACACCATTTTACGGTTTTGTATTATGAAATTGAAACTCATCGCATTCCCCACATTTGACATCCTGAACCTGTACGTCTTCCCTGCATCGCATACTATTAAAACTCAATGCATAGTTTTTAATGGAATAGGATCCGGCCACCCCCAATGGGAATAGAATACTCTCCAGTTAATGGCCTACTTAGGATACTCCTAATGCATAGTTTTTAGACTGGAGAATATCCAGTTAATGGTCAGGATCTCTTTAAGAGATTATGAGGCCATAAATAGGCCATAAGTAGTGGTGATCTAGAGTAATATTATTTACTAAACTCTTTCACAACTGTCATAAGCTGTTGGATCTACACTCGTTTAAAAAAAAAAAAAAAAGAATGTTGTATAGAAATTGTATACTAAAAACAAGCACATTAACGTCATTTTTTTTTTTTTTTCAAAGTGTGTTGAGTCCCACTTATTGAGAGAATTTAAGTCCAATTTTGAGGAAAAAATGTTAGAATATTAATTAGAATTTTATTTCTTATCAGTTTAAAGCTATTTACAGGTCAAATCGAATCCTTTATTAAAGTTTATTGAGTAAATATTGCATTTACTAAATGAAGAGAGACCTGATAAGAATTACATAGCTTTGACCCAAAAGCAAACTAAGGATCGATTATCTCATAAAGTAATGTATTAATTTCTATAATTATTGTCCTCCATGGGAGATAAGTTGTGATGTGGCGCCGTTTTCAATATATATGTTGATTACCTCCTTAATTAATTATTTTCTGCTTAAATTTTTTGCTTAATTAAGGTCTGATCAGCTCTTTGGAGAAATGGGTGGGGGTGTGTAACTCCATACTCCGTTGAGTAATTAATTAAGTAATCCTCACAAGATTGCGACGCTTAAATAAGAAAAAAGTTGTATTAATTAATTTGACGGTTCCAAAGTTTGTTACGTGCACGTTTGAGGCTAATTTGGTCTACAAAATTATCAAGGAGATCAAAGCATGCAAGGAGTATATATAATAAGTTAACTCTATTTTCAATTTTCATTATATATATATATATATATAATTTTCTCTTTGAAAATAGAGGCATGGAAAATGAATGAATTCCCAACAGTACTATCAATTAGGAATTGTGAAAAATGTTGAATGAAACTGACAATTAAGACATGCATGCATGCATGTTTGTGACCCCACAACATCTACATGTTTTTCTTTTTGGTTATTTTATGGATTTTAAAAGAATAGGGAAAATTGTTAATTAATTAAATCAGTAGTTTCCATTTTACAAATAATTCATTGAGTTTTCCTTTTTTTTAAAAAAAAGAAAAAAAAAATTTAATAACTCCAGCTTTTGTGAAGAAATAGGCTTTTCAGAACGTGATTTTGGAGGGTGATGCAAAAGTAGTGGTGGAAGCAATTTGTTATAAGGAAAGAAACTTGACTCGATATGGGCATATATATATATATATATATATATATATATATATATAGTGTCATATATGCAACAGATTCTTAAATCTCTCAGAGAGGATGGAAGTGTCTACACATTGGACGAGATGTTAATACAGCAGCCCATTGGCTTGCTCAAATGGCAAATCGTTTTTTCAAGGATAAAGTTTGGTTGGAGGATGTTTTAGATTGAGAATAACTTATATAGGGAGGTTGCACAAAATGTGAGTTTTGTGCAACCAATCAGAAGTTGACACTTAAGCCAAACTTACTAAACTTAAGTTTTTTTTAAAAAAAAAGTTTAACTACACTAGATTATATCATATATGAAATAAAAAATTAATTGTTTATAAAAAATAAAAATAAAAACAGAATTGAAGGGGGGTGGATGGCTGGCCACCCCTTCAATTCATATCCATTTTCACACACACACACATATATATTTATAAAGAAAATAGAGAATGAAATATACAATATTGTGGCCTTCAATTCATATCTATTTTCTCACACACACACACACACACACACATATATATATAAAGAAAATAGAGAATGAAATATACAATATTTTAGAGTTTACATTTTTATAAGTAAAGTTAGCTAAAATGCATGGCATTATTAGAAATACTCTAGGGAAATAGTTTGGACGTGAGAGAGTTTTAAAAAAGAAAAGACAGTTTAAAAATATGTATTTTTTTTTTTTTTTTATATGTCGACGCAAGAGGGGGATGATTCAAACTAGTGACATCTGTTTCATTAAGCGTTGTGCCAACGAATTGAACTACCTCTTATTAAACTTGAATTGGCATTTTAACCTATTCCGTAGCATATTTGTAGCATAATATTTGTTTTATATGCTAACAACACGTCAGCATTTACAATTGGGTCTTTATATTTAGTTTTTCTTTTTCTTTTCTAAAAATCTAACAAAATTCATAAAAACATCAATTTAACAAGCTTCATTATTTACTTTGTATTTAACCATTGTCATACATGCTTCATACATTTATAAGAGTCAAAAAGTTAAAGTTTAATAATTCTTTAATCTTATTTTAGGGATAAAGGACCAACAGCAAAAGAAGAGTAACGAGTTTGTTGTTACAAAAGTAGAGGGCGTATCTGTATCTTCTAAATCTCAGAACCCAGAGAGAGAGAGAGAAAGAGGGAGCTTTAAGCTATATGCCTTGAAATGTATATGTTCAAGGTGCAAAATTAGCTAATGGAAGCCCCGGCTTTTCAGCATCCCAGGAGAGAAAAACATAGGGCTTCAACCCATCCTCTAATTAAGAAGCATGAAAAACAGAGAAAAATCTTACCTTCAAGTTAAGCCCTCAAAGGGCTTCAACCCATCAGAGAAGCTTCGATGTGCTTGAGACTAGCACACATATTAGATTAAAAGAAAGAACGAATTTTGAATAAAAATCTCAGAAGAAAGACTCAAAGAATCATTTCGTCACCGATTCCCATCTTTTTCTCACTCACCCGAAAAAATTATTTTACTTATCTGAGCTTGAATGTGAATTTTTTACCTCTAAAATTGTTGTTACAAGTATTTTGATGAAAGGAAGAAGTAAGTTGGGAGAGGTGTGCAGGAAGAAGGACAAGGAAGAAATAAGCTGTTGAGCTAAATGAGGAGTGCGTGGCAGAATTGTAAGGGATTAATTGGAAGAGGAGTTGAGCACTTGACACGTGGAATCCAGCTGGCTGCAATTGGTTTAACTGACTATAGTTACACAGTTATCACACATGTGCAGTTTTGGGTTATTAGTTACAACTTGCTTGAGTTTTACTTCTCTGTTAGGAAGTTCCACTGTAACGATGTCAATGGGTATAAAAGCTCAATTGTATTCTATGATAATTCACGCAAGCATTCAGTTACATTTGTAACGTCCCAGGGAAAAGCGCTAGCCACATCTGCGCTATTACCCCAAAAGGACTAGTCAATTTGGAGTTTCCCTAGAATTCATTATAAAGCCCAGTTTCACCTAGTAACTAGGCAATGTGGGACTTAGCACCTATGACTATCTTTATAAACTACCCACTCTATGTGGGCTTCTTCTCATCTTCCCAATATGGGACCGGGGTGTTACAACATTTGTAATCAATTAGCTTAGCATTTGTAGAGTTATTTAGCTAGCTAGTTCTCAAGTGTAGAAGGAGGTATTACAAGTGGCTTGAATAAGAATCTGTTACGCAGTCTTTCTCAAAAGAATTCCCTTAACCAAACACTAGTTTTCTCTTATTTTCTTGTGAGAGTAAATTGAGTGTTACAATTGCAGTAGTGTCGAGGCCCTGAATTTGGGCGGTGGAGGAGGACACCATTTGGGTGAATTGTCGGCGGTAAATTGGGGAATTGGATTAGGGCCGAGCCACCCCTATTAGAATCAGTGGTGGCCGATCCACCCTCTAGGAGTGCATGGGATGGCCGGCTCTGCCACTCCCTGCTACCCATGGGTGGTTCCACCCTGTTTTATTTATTTATTTATTTATTTTTTTTTTTTAATTTAAAATATATTTATCTAATTTGTTTTTTTAAACGAAATTTAGAGATATTTTTGTCATAATAAACATTTTATAGGGGTAATTTTGTCATTTTTCTAGCATTTAGGACACATTGTTATTGTTTTGGTAGTTTTTGGAATAAATTGTCTCAATTGATAGTTTAAAAGGGAGATTGACATATTGTCATTGGAGTGATAGTTTGAGGAGTTAAGAAGACTTTACCATATAAAGAATAGAGATTTTCGGCTGCTTCAAGCGTCAAACATTTTATTTTATTTTTATTATTTTTATTATTATTATTATTATTTTGTAAATTGAAGAAGAGAGATATTAAAGGGGAATCCAAATTTGAGGTATTAGCACCAAATTTGACGCATTAGCACCAATTTAGGATTATCGAATCCCTTTTGGGTGATACCAGTTAACCTTTAATCCCTAAATTTTAGTTTTGAATCCAAAAACAAGTTTTAAAGCATTAAAAACTAAATATTAACTCATAAAAATTTAACTAACTAAAAAAAAAATTATTTATTATTATTTTTTTAATATATGTCCGATGCTTTGGCAGCCGCATAGCAGGACTGCTCTATAAAATATGAAAGTTTTAAAACATCGGTTGCTCTTAGAATTCCGAAAGTTGTGGTCTCAGAATAATGCCAATTGGGTTGGTCCCTGAGCCCAAAAAATGTGATTGCTCATTTACAATGGTCCACCAATGGAGTTGGATTCAGAACAATCGGTTATAGTGGTTGGCCTTGGATCTTAAAATAAGTTAAAGGCCACAATTGGGCCATTATTCGGGTCTTCAACGGCCCAACGGGGTTGCATTCTTACATGACCACAAGCACGATTAAAGGCTCAAGTTCCTGCCCTAGAATCCTTTACTCCCGATATGATGGAGGCTGCCACAGAATCCTTTTACTCCCATATATATATATATATAATCCTTTAAAAGGTGCATAATCCGAACCAAACAAACATAAACGATAAACCAAAATACAAGATTCTTCGAATGAAAAAACATTCCAAGATTTCATAAGATTTGCAAAGAAGCAAATAATTAAATGCAGAATGCATGGGATAATCAAATCTAAAGCCGACTTAATTAATAATAATCATATTTTGGTTACAGCATAGGATAACCAAAATAATTAAATGCAGAATGCAACAATATTAATACAACCGCTCATAACAAACAACATTAATACAACGTTAAAGGACTGAGATCAGACGGGCTGGTCACCGGTGTACTGCTCTGAGGCCGGGCTGGATAAAACAGAAACTGACTCCTGCTCAATCTCCTCCTGATTGGCCAGAGGTGGATTTGGCAGTCTTGCTGCATCAGGTTGCGGCAGTGGTGCTGCATCAGGTTGCTCTTCGGCGTAGGTGTTAAGCATGGCTTTGATGAATTTCCACAGAAGTGCACTGATGACACCCGACACGATAGCAATTACCATGTCCTTGGAGATGTCCTTCCAAAAAGAGCTCTCGCTTATGGAGCCCGGAGGACCCGCCGGAGACCGAGTAGGTTTCCCCACACCTTCCATATCGTACCAAGAGAGCTGTAAAAGACTTTGAGCTGTGTCTGGCCTGCTCTTGGATGCACAGCGACAAAACAAGTTGCAGACAAAAGCAGATCAGCAAACGAAGAAGATGAAGAAAAAATCTAAGAAAGAGAGGGAGTGGAGAAGAAGAAGAAACTTGTGATAAAAGCTTAATTTTTACGGTTCCCTGCATGCACTTATTGACCTTGTTTAAATAAACTTTAATAAAATACCTTAATAATTTTATTAAGGTAGTTTTGTCAAGGTCAGTTTTGTCAAGGTCGGTTTTGTCAAGGTCAGTTTTGTCTGCAACTGTGCATCCAAGAGCAGGCCAGACACAGCTCAAAGTCTTTTACAGCTCTCTTGGTACGATCAGAGCGAGGTAAGAACTAGAAGTGAGAGGAGCAACAGCGCTTGAGGTGAGAACTATGGCTTGAATACACAGCGACAAAACAAGTTTGCTTCTAGTTGTTTGTTTTGGACTTTGGAAGTCAGGTACGCGGTTATGGCATCCGCTACATATATATATATGCCTTGGGTGGACCCACTAAAAGAGCCCGTGCATGGGAAATAACTTGGTTCTTGCACCCGGTTGGGCCGTTGAAGACCTGAATAGTGGCCCAATTTTGGCCTTTAACTTATTTTCGGATCCAAGGCCAACCACCATAACCGATTGTTCTGAATCCAACTCCATTGGTGGACCATTGTAAATGAGCAATCACATTTTTTGGGCTCTGGGACCAACCCAATTGGCATTATTCTGAGACCACAACTTTCGGAATTCTAAGAGCAACGGATGTTTTAAAACTCTCATATTTTATATAGCAGTCCTGTTATGCGGCTGCCAAAACATCGGACATATATTAAAAAAATAATAATAAATAATTTTTTTTTTTAGTTAGTTAAATTTTCATGAGTTAATATTTAGTTTTTAATGCTTTAAAACTTGTTTTTTGATTCAAAACTAAAATTTAGGGATTAAAGGTTAACTGGTATCACCCAAAAGGGATTCGATAATCCTTTTTTTTGATGAAATATTTGCTTCTTCATTAATCAATCAAAAGATAATACAGATTGCTCTCTCTGAATAATCGCTGAGATACAATCAGGGAATTCTCCCAACAACTCCTTTTCGAAGCCTAGACCCACCGCTAATTTTGCTAGATGATGAGCTGCGAAATTGGCATTACGTCCTACATGCTTAACCTCCCAGCTGCTAAAACCGTTGAGCAAAGATTTAGCATCCGCCGCAAGGTGTCCAAATCTGCTCCAGTTTTCTTCTCGTGTGTTCATCGCGTCCACTACGTTTTTGGCATCACCTTCCAGGCTGGTAATATTTGCACCAATTGCTCTACAATACCGCAGTGCATGGATAGCTGCTAAAGCTTCCGCAGCTGATGGATCAAAAGCCCCTTGACTTGTACCGCATCTGGCGGCAATGACTCTGCCTTCATGATCTCTGATGATCACACCCATTCCTACTCTTCCGTGTTTGACATCTAACGCAGCGTCCCAGTTAGCCTTCAGTCTGCCCTGTGGAGGTGCTTGCCATGTTGCATCTTCTTTGCTTCCCTGGACTTCTTGCACTGAAGGCTCACTGCTGTTGGCCTGACCAAACTCGGAGATTTCGTTTTTCACCTTCTGGATCAGCAAATTTGGATGGCTAAAAACTCCCCCGTGAATTACTTCATTTCTCCTAAGCCACAATTGCCGAGATAGTCCACTAAAAAATTTAACTTCTTCCTCATTAGCAGTTTTCAACACCTCCTCCAGCACCTTAAGAAAAGATAACCCCTTAATGGAACTCTTCTGGAATTTTTTGCAGCTTGACCACCACGCATCCATGGCTGAGGAGCATTCCCATAACACATGGGTGGATGTCTCAACGTCTCTCTCACAAATTGGGCACCGCGGATATTGCACTATTTTCCTTCTCAAAAGATTATCCCTAGTAGGTAGAATATTATGGCAAGCTCTCCATAAAAAATTCTTTTCCACACTAGGGATATGTAATTTCCAAAACCGCTGCCATACTTCACTCTTGTACATACCCATAGAACAGCCAGCCTTGTATCTATCCTCCACTTCTTTAGCCAAGTGATAGGCGCTCTTAACAGAAAAAAGCCCATTTACCGTACCGCTCCAAATCAGCAAATTCGCTTGATTAGTACAACTAAGCGGAATTGATTTTATGGCTTGCACTTCATCCTCTCTAAAAAGATTTGCCAAAAGATTACAATCCCACCAGCCCCTTTCCTTATCAATAAGCTCACATACCTTGGCATTTTCATACCCTTGTCGTGTAGGAGATTGGATAAGGAGGCTGTGCCGAGTGGGAACCCAACGATCTCCCCAAATGCGGACCTTCTCCCCATTTCCGATCCTCCAACACAATCCCTCTTTCAATAATGCCTGCGAACTCCAAATACTCCTCCATGCATACGAAGGTTTTGAAACAATATTCGCATCCAAAACCTCCTTTTTGGGAAAATATTTCGCCTTCATTATTTTTGCAACCAAGCTGTCCGGTGTTTTCCAGAGACGCCAATATTGCTTAGCCAAAAGAGCCTTGTTAAAACAAGAGAACTCTCTAAATCCCATTCCTCCCTTCTCTTTATTGTCTCCTAATCGTTCCCAACTCATCCAGTGAATGCGGGACTCATTGCTTTTATGCCCCCACCAAAATTTCTGCATCATTGAATTTATATTGGAACATAATGCTTTCGGAAGCAAGAAGACACTCATGCTATATGTCGGTATAGCTTGCACCACTGCCTTCAAAAGAATTTCCTTCCCCGCCTGCGATAAAAATCTCAGCTTCCAATCTTTCAGTCGTTTTTCAATCCGGTCAATAATGGTCTTGAACTCCTTAGTTCGTGACTTCCCCACCAAAGCCGGGAGTCCCAAATAGGTATCAAACCTTTGAGACACCGGGATTGCAGCGATCTCAAGAATGGCTTTCTTCTCTTCAGTTGGTGTATTTCGACTAAAATAGATTGCAGTTTTGTTGACATTTAGCAATTGACCCGAAGCACGCTCATAGCATTTTAAGATAGAAGTCATTCGATGCCAATGTAAACAGTCAGCTCTACAAAACAATAAACTATCGTCAGCGAAAAAAAGATGGTTCAGTCGAGGTCCCTTTTTGGAGGTTGGGACTCCTCTGAAAGAGCCATCTCGATAAGCTTTTGCCAAAAGTGAGCTGAGAGCTTCCGCACATATAAGGAAAAGGTAAGGAGAGATTGGATCCCCTTGTCGTATTCCACGGGTAGGGGTAATTCGACCCATTGGGATACCATTTACCAAGACTGAAAAATGAGCTGTTCTCACACACATCATAATCAGATTAATCCACTTATGATCAAACCCCATCCTTCTCATTACTTCCTCCAAGAAACACCATTCCACCCTGTCGTAAGCTTTGCTCATATCAAGCTTAACTGCCATGAACCCCTTTTTCCCATACATTCGGGAATGCATGGTATGAAGGGTTTCATACGCAGCAAGAATGTTGTCCGTAATCAAGCGCCCCGGGATGAAGGCACTTTGATACGGTGATATGATATCTGGCAAAACCTCTTTGAGCCTATTAGCCAAAACCTTTGAGATAATTTTATATAAAACGTTACATAGGCTAATTGGGTGATAATCGGTAACACAAATAGGATTCTTAGACTTAGGAATGAGAGCAATGTAAGTAGAATTCAATTCTTTATTCAAAATGCCGGAATTTAAATAAAATAACACATCATTGCAAACCTCCGTTCCAACTAACGCCCAATTCTTTTGGAAAAAACAGGCGTTAAATCCATCCGGACCCGGAGCTTTAAGGGGCGCCATTTGATGGAGAGCGGTACAAACATCTTCAGCCGTGAAAGGCCTTAACAACCTCTCATTCATTTCATGAGTCACCCTTCTATTAATAGGCTCCAAACACTCCTCCAAACCAGACGGGTGCCCTGTAGAGAAAAGATGGCTGAAATAATCCACAAATGCATTGCCAATATCTTCTTGAGACTCCCATTTTTTTCCTTTCATATCACACACCATCCGGATTTTATTAGAATTCCGTCTTTGGCTTGCGCAAGCATGGAAATACTTAGTGTTTTTATCTCCATGCCAAAGCCAATCCACTCTCGCTCGCTGTTTCCATTGTATTTCCTCTTGTTCCATAAGCGATTCCACCTGCCCTTTTAATTTTTTCAGTTCTGCCAATTCATCCGAACCCTCCTTGGCTTGTAAAAAAGCCACTTGTTCACACAGATTTTTGATTTCTCTTTCTGGCCTCTTCTTTTTTTCCTGCCATTTTTTTTAATTCAACTTGACACTTGCCCAATTTTCGTCGAACACAGCCCTCTCCACCAGTCCATGCTTCCTCATTTTGCCATGCAGCCTTGACCACCTCAGTATATGTTGCATCTAGTACCCAATAAGCTTCATGCTTAAACTGATGAGGATTCCTGCCCAGCCGTTTATCTTCATGCAGCGTGGCGAATAATGGCAAATGGTCCGAACATATAGTTCCCTCCACCAAAATGTCGGCTTTGGGAAAAATTGATCGCCACCCTTCATTCGCCACCACCCGATCTAGTCTTTCTTGTACAAAAGCTTCTCCATCCCGACCATTGTTCCACGTAAATTTGGGCCCCCTGTGTAGCACCCTAGATTTTTTAAAGTCTTATTTTAGAGATATTAAATTTATGCTATGATTATATTAATATTCATATTAGGCAATGATATTAATTCTTGGGAAATTTATGAGAGTGGTAATTAGAGAATGGTAATTGGTGAAATAATAGGATAGTAAATGGTAGGTATAAGGATGGTAGAATTTTGAATAAGAAGGTAGAATAGTATAGAGAATGGTAATTGGTGAAATAATAGGATAGTAAATGGTAGGTATAAGGATGGTAGAATTTTGAATAAGAAGGTAGAATAGTATAGGGTAGGTAGAATAGTATAGGGTGGGTAGAATAGTATAGGGTAGGTAGAATAGTATAGGGTGGGTAGAATAGTATTTGGTGGGTGAAATAGTAAAATGAGGGTATAATTGTAAATTGAAGGTAGAATAGTATTTGATTTTCTCCTATAAATAGAGCTCTTCTCCTTCACAATTTTCACCACTCATCTCCTCTCCCATCTCTTGCATATATTCTTCCTTCTTCCGCTTTTTACTCGGTCTTTCTTCTTTCTAAGAGTGTTTACTCAGAACAGAGAGAGAAAGGGCGAGACCAAACGCTACAAGAAAGAAAGAACACAAGAGAAACCGAAAGTGAGATGGGAAATTTAAGACAGAGAGCTGAAGAGGAAGAAAGAGAGTTTAGGCGAGAAAGAGAGAGAGAGAGAGAAAGTCAGTGAAGGGATTGTTATGGGTATGGACCAACTGCAGCAGAACGGGTTTCAAGTAATTACCTTTGATGATCCATTCATGTAATCCACTGTAAGTATTCTTACTTACTGAGTATGATATTGATATCCAATAATACGGATTTTTGTGGTTTTATAACTTGTCTAGCATTTTGCTATATATGATTCAACAATGATTTATATTGTCGGAAATCAATTGACTCACTACTTCACAGTTTTTTTGTAGTGCTTGCAGGAATGGAAAATCAAGGTAATTATGCAGTTGTGATTAGAGATTCATATTGAGATGTACAGAGATTCCAAGTTGGTTAAGTTTTGTCTAGAGTTTAGACTGTCGGATAGATTTGTATAAATGCCTTGTACGACATAGCTTTGGGTATTTTTGTATAAAGAAAAGTATTTTTAACAGTATTTTTTTGTATTGATAATTACAGTTTTTCCGCTATATGAGATTATTTCGGCGTAACATTCGTGTTTATCTACAAGATAAAAGAAGAGAAATATCGGGATGTTACACCCTGTATCCCAAGTCCACCAAGTTGCAATCTGACAATGTGGATCGGAAGTCTTCCATGAGTCCCCTATTTCTGTCTTTGCCACCCCATTTTTCAGACAAATGTAGAATCTCGTTGAAATCCCCCAAGCAAAGCCAAGGTTCGGGAGACAAAGTTGCAAGATAACGTAGAAGACTCCATGCCTCTCTTCTTTTATTCGCCGCCGGATGGCCGTAGAAGCCCGTAAATTTCCAAACACCTTCATTTGGATTTAAACAAACTTTGGCATTGATATGGCGGCAACTGTAATTTTGTATCTCCACCCCCACATCATCACTCCATAGCAACGCCAAACCACCACGTTTTCCCACACAATCTACCACCATCATATTGGGAAAACCCAATTTACACCGAATTCCCTCCATTTTATTTTGTCTTGAAATGGTTTCCATAAGAAAAACCATTCCGGGTTTCTTTACCTTCACCAAGCGGCAAAGGTCTCGAACTGTCCGAGGGTTCCCAAGCCCTCGACAGTTCCAACTCATAATACTCATTGCGGTTGGCGGGGCTGAAAGACAGCCGCCGCCACTCCCGATCCGTGCTCCTTCTCACCTGCTTCCTTATCTCCAATTTGTATTTTATTTTCCATGACAGTTTTTGCCTGATTATTCCTGCCTTTTTTTTTATATATCTCCCCTACAATTCCTTTTTCCTCCTTCTTTCTTTTCCCCAATTGTTCATAGTTCTCATCAAGCTTATTCAAGGTTTGGGTTCCCCGAGTCCTTCTTTTCCATGTTACTGCAGTTCGCAATTTGCTGGAGCTCGATTCGTCCGCGAGCAGCCCTTCCGAAATGGAAGTCTTTGCCATGGTTTTTTCCACGTCAGCAATGGTAGGCCCAGGACATGTTCGCCTCATACCCCTTGATCCCACGTGGCTAGCTTGCCCCTCCTTCTCATTTAAATTTCCCACCGCCTTGAACCAAGCCTCGTCAGTTTGTTTCTCCCTCAGCTGGGGAATCTTTCCTTTTAAAGCCTCATTAATTCTTCCGTTTTCCATAGAAAGATTATTCTCCTTTAAAGCCCCATTATTAACATTGGCCGTTTCCCTTTGACTGGCACCATAAATTTGCTCACTAAATGATTCTCCCTGATTTTCGGTGTCCCCATCAATGCCGCCCTTTCCGCTTTCCTTTCCCAACTCCACCGTTTCTGTTCCTGTCTGAATCTTGCTCGCCGCCCCGTCTGGTGGCCGGCTTCCCTCCTCATGCGCAGCCAGCGAACCAGAAAAGGCTTCACTGACAACACCCGGGGCTATTTTATTTCCCTCCTCACCCATACACTCCATTTCACTGCCACTGTGCCCTTCCATATGAGACTTTTCAGAGCTCACCTTCCCTTCTGTCATCTCTTGTCTCACTCTATTACGTCGGCCCGGCGGAGGGACTCTCAGCCACGCCCCATATTTAGTTGCATCTCCCTGAGTCCCCGGATTGGGCCTCATCATACATCCTGCTTTTCCATGGATCACCACACCACAATGAAAACAGAATCTAGGAAGACGTTCGTACTGGAACCGGATCCATACTGGAGAATCCTGAATTATCAATCGCCTACCTCTTGCCAAGGCCTTTGTCAAATCAATGCGAATCTTGACTCGCAAATATTTTCCCCAACCTACCCCATCTTCATCAGTATCGACTTCTTCCACGAGACCCACAGAGGACCCAATTTGATGCCCAATTTCAGATCCCATGCATGCAAGGGGAAGGTTAAACATACGAACCCATAACGCCACTTTCGCGAACTCAATCGTTTCCGGTGGCGTAACTCCATCAAACTCAACCACGGAGAAAACGTTTCCCTCCAACACCCATGGACTCCCCTGTAATATTCGAGATTTCTCCCAACTATGTTCGAATTCTAGTAGGAATAAATTTTCGCCTACTACTTTGCAGTTTACCGTTCCGGTTGGTTTCCACCACCGGAGCAGTTGTGATTTGATAATCTCCTTGCCAATGAATCTTTCAGACAGCAGCTTCCCCATTAAACAAGCTTTTCCTCTATTCACCAGCCCTGTCAACGCCTCATTCTTGATCTCCACTACCACATCCTCCTCCTCCGTTAGGGATAGATTCCCCCACATACGGGTCAAATCTTCAGCCATTTGTCTCAAGTGCACAGTTCTTCAGATGTTTCGTCTCCTTCCACAGCCGTCAGGACTTGGAACTGGTTATTCTTCTCCTCTAGGTTTTTGCGGACCTAGAGAGACTTCTCTAAAAAGTAGGAGTTTTGGGGATTCGATAATCCTAAATTGGTGCTAATGCGTCAAATTTGGTGCTAATACCTCAAATTTGGATTCCCCTTTAATATCTCTCTTCTTCAATTTACAAAATAATAATAATAATAATAAAAATAATAAAAATAAAATAAAATGTCTGACGCTTGAAGCAGCCGAAAATCTCTATTCTTTATATGGTAAAGTCTTCTTAACCCCTCAAACCATCACTCCAATGACAATATGTCAATCTCCCTTTTAAACTATCAATTGCGACAATTTACTCCAAAAACTACAAAAACAATAACAATGTGTCCCTAATGCTAGAAAAATGACAAAATTACCCCTATAAAATGCTTATTATGACAAAAATATCTCTAAATTTTTTTTTAAAAAAAAACAAATTAGATAAATATATTTAAAATTAAAAAAAAAATAAATAAATAAAAAAATAAAACAGGGTGGAACCACCCATGGGTAGCAGGGAGCGGCAGAGCCGGCCATCCCATGCACTCCTAGAGGGTGGATCGGCCACTACTGAATACAATAGGGGTGGCTCGACCCTAATCCAATTCCCCAATTTACCGCCGGCAATTCACCCAAATGGTGTCCTACTCCACTGCCCAAATTCAGGGCCTCGGCACTACTGCAATTTTAGAGGTAAAAAATTCACTTCCAAGCTCAAATAAGTAAAAGAATTTTTTCGGTTGAGTGAGAAAAAGATGGGAATCGGTGACGAAATGATTCTTTGAGTCTTTCTTCTGAGATTTTTATTCAAAATTCGTTCTTTCTTTTAATCTGATGTGCGCGCCAGTTTCAAGCACATCGAAGCTTCTCTAATGGGTTGAAGCCCTTTGAGGGCTTAACTTGAAGGTAGGATTTTTCTCTATTTTTCATGCTACTTAATTAGAGGATGGGTTGAAGCCCTATGTTTTTCTCTCCCGGGATGCTGAAAAGCCCGGGCTTCCATTAGCTAATTTTGCACCTTGAACATATACATTTCAAGGCATATATAGCTTAAAGTTCCCTCTTTCTCTCTCTCTCTGGTTCTGAGATTTAGAAGATACAGATACACCCTCTACTTTTGCAACAACAAACTCATTACTCTTCTTTTGCTATAGTCATTTATCCCTAAAATAAGATTAAAGAATTATTAAACTTTAACTTTTTGACTCTTAGAATGTATGAAGCATGTATGACAATGGTTAAATACAAAGTAAATAATGGAGCTTGTTAAATTGATGTTTTTATGAATTTTGTTAGATTTTTAGAAAAGAAAAAGAAAAACTGAATATAAAGACCCTATTGTAAATGCTGACATGCTGTTAGCATATAAAACAAATATTATGCTACAAATATGCTACGGAATAGGTTAAAATGCCGATTCAGGTTTAATAAGAGGTAACTCAATCCGTTGGCACAACCCTTAATGAAGCAGATGTCACTAGTTTGAATCATCCCCCCTCTTGCGTGAACATATTAAAAGAAAAAAAATACATATTTTTAAACTGTCTTTTCTTTTTTTAAAACTCTCTCACGTCCAAACTATTTCCCTAGAGTATTTCTAATAATGCCATGCATTTTAGCTAACTTTACTTATAAAAATGTAAACTCTAAAATATTGTATATTTCATTCTCTATTTTCTTTATATATATATATATATATGTGTGTGTGTGTGTGTGAAAATAGATATGAATTGAAGGGGTGGCCAGCCAGCCACCCCCCTTCAATTCTGTTTTTATTTTTATTTTTTATAAACAATCAATTTTTTATTTCATATGTGATATAATTTGGTGTAGTTAAGCTTTTTTTTAAAAGAAAACTTAAGTTTGGTAAGTTTGGCTTATGTGTCAACTTCTAATTGGTTGCACAAAACTCACATTTTGTGCAACCTCCCTATATAAGTTATTCTCAATCTGAAACATCCTCCAACCAAACTTTATCCATGAAAAAACGATTTGCCATTTGAGCAAGCCAATGGGCTGCTGTATTAGCATCTCGTCCAATGTGTAGACACTTCCATCCTCTCTGAGAGATTTAAGAATCTGTTGCGTATATGACACTATATATATATGCCCATATCGACTCAAGTCTCTATTAATGCCATGCATTTTTGCTAACTTTACTTATAAAAATGTAAACTCTAAAATATTGTATATTTCATTCTCTATTTTATATATATATATATATATATATATATATATACACACACACACGTGTGTGTCTGAAAAATAGATATGAATTGAAGGGGTGGCTCAATTCTGTTTTTATTTTTATTTTTTATAAACAATTAATTTTTTATTTCATATGTGATATAATCTGGTGTAGTTAAGCTTTTTTTTTTAAAAAAAAAATCTTAAGTTTGGTAAGTTTGGCTTAAGTGTCAACATCTGATTAGTTGTACAAAACTCACATTTTGTGCAACCTCCCTATATAAGTTATTCTCATTCCAGATTATATTCGTGATGTAATTTTAATGAAGCAATATGTTTTATCTTTGATTTGATTTTATTAATGATAATCTCGATCTATTATTCAAAAAAAAAAAAAAAAAAAAAGTGACAAATAACTCATTATGTATAAATTCCGACTATTTTTCCAACGAGAAAATTATAAAATTTAAAATTTAAATAACCTAAAAATAAAACAAAAAAAAGATTAACAAAAGTAAAAAATAAATAATTTTTACAAATTTTTGGATAAATTTGTAATTTCATAATAACCCATCGAAAAAAGTATCTGAATTTTGTAACGAGAAAGTTATTTGTCACGTAAAAGTACCACAGGGAATGATTTGTTATTTTTAATTAAAAATTTAGAGAGAGATTTATGAAAGGATCAAACTCGGAGGACCCATTTAGCAATTTTACCTCTTAGAATATGTATCGTGTGTGGGAAAAGAATGATTCTCAAACCATTCCCAACAAGTTACAACAACAGAATAGTAGCAAATTTAATGATATATTCTGTTACTTATTCTATCACAGGTGTACAAGGTTAAATTCGGAATATCATTTGTCTTTTCTATATCAATTAATTAATAAGATTATTAATCACATATAACTTAACGAGCATTAGTTAATATTAATGGTTACAAGTGAAACTTTATATATATATTTCATAAAAAAAATAAAAAATAAAAATGTAACACCCTGTACCTAATACCCTAGAGGATGTTGGGCTTTAGTTGGGTCCAATATTGTGCATTTTAAAGCAAGGGAGTCCATTAAGTTGGGCCAAAATTATAACTTGTAATGAATATGCTTTGAAAATTTTATTTTTCATTTTCATTTTAGAAATAAACTCTGGCTTAACGGTTTAGAGCAATTAGTTAATAATCTGGTATGTGGTGGGAGTAGGAATCCCTACAAAGCCAGCCACTCGTGGAAAGTTTTTCAAAATTATTTTCTACAACTATTTTACTATTTTATTTCCAACAAAATTATTTTAAGACAACGCGAAATAAACATCAGAATATAAAAAAGTATTTCTCTCAAACTAATTAATGGTCTAGGCAAACAAAAACGTTATATTTTTTTTTAAAAAAAAAAATATAGAAAAATGGTTGGGTTGGGTGACCAAACACAACCACGTTGATCACTGGGGGTGCATGACTCATATAGCCGCCCCTTGACAAAAGGATGACTCGTGTCCACTTCGGTTATAATGAGTAGAGCTACTCCCAATAGAGGAATGACTTTTGGCCTTCATAAAGGGATGGCTTGCGGCCTCCCCTAACAGAGCAGGTGGCTCATAGCGACCCCGATACGTCATGAGTTAGGTGGTTAAGCTATGTCACTAGCTCAACCATTTTTTTTGTTTAATTCTTTTTTTCTTTTATCGAAGGGGCGTGATTATATTTTCACAGTCGTTCATGTTATCTATTTAATGGAAATGTTGACAAAGGTCTTGATTTTAGAATGAGCCCAAAGTCAAATTAAATAAGAAAGAAGGTCTTAAAGTTAAAATTGCCAAAAGTACACGGATCTTTACGTGATTCCCCTAATCTTAATTAGCGTGCACTTTTTTCCACATTTCTCATTTGCATCCTAATTAATATCTCATTCAATTAAAATATTAGTTAGCCTTCAAATTACTACCCAATTGACAATGTTCTTCAAGCTTTTAATTGTGATAATGTATCTCCTAAACTACCAAAAAATTGACAATATCCTCCAAGACCAGCAAAAAGACAAAAAATGACCATAATTTTTTTTTTTTCAATAAGATAACAATAAATTTGAAAAACAAAAGAAAAAGATTATTATTTTTTATTTAAGAAACAAAATGAAAAATTTTAAATTCCATACCTTGGCCTTTTATTTTAATTATTTTTAGCTTTTTTTTTTTGAATTTTTTTATTTTTATTTTAAGGGTACTTTTGTTATTAAGGAATATTGACAAATTTTGATAGTTTGAGTGACATTGTCACCTGAGTGGTAATTTGAGGAGTGCATAGACTTTACGTTAATTTTGAATTACAGTACCATGCAAGTGGTGTGCACAAGAAATAATGTACAAATAATATTTTCTAATAGACGACATTCCTTTTTGCAATAACACTTTTGGAATATTGGCTAATTACCTTATTATTCCTTACATTGTCGAGTTTGGGGATATATATATATATATATATATTGGCTTTCATCTATAAATATAAATTGCCCATAGACTCACTTGATTGTAGATAGAAGTACAAGAATTATTTCAAAGGAAACTTGCAAAAGTTATTGTGCCGCCGGTAATTCATTAAGACTCCTGCTGTTGATGAATGTAGAGAAATGCAAGAATGAAAATCATGGCCTTTTGAAGCCTACCAACAAGCAAGAGACGAAAGATTGAAATTAGTGAAAATGAAAAGAAATACTATTAATTAGTTAATTACAACCCCAATTTTTTTTTTTTTTTTTAATTACCATGCTATTTGTGGAGATGATGCACTAGTCGACGGAATGGGTACGGGTGAAGGAGTAGGAACTAAATTAGCAAATTTTTCTGTAAACAAAGTTGTATGAAAGAATGACGTTTAAAATTTCTCTAAAAGTAAAAGTTAAAAGAGACGGAGAAAGAAAATAACCACAAAGAAGAAGGTTTTCTGGGGCGGCCACTCCTTGGCGGGGTTTGGATCTCAAGTAGAGTTCTTGGCCTAAGAACCAATTTTTCAGGAGCTGTGATTTCAAGTTCCACATCCCAGGGTTATCAAGATATGCATAAACTGCACTCCACCTTCCAGGGTACACCTAAACATATGTATGCATCCAGATTAGATTAATCAAATGGAGTTAAAAGGAGATCCTATTAACAAACTCTACGATCGCCTGCAGGAGAAACAAAAAAAGAAGAAGAGAAAGTAACAAGGTAGAACAACCAGAGTAGAGAGAGAGGACCTGAACAGTTGAACGAACAACAAGGTTGAAAAGGTTGTAAGTAGAGCGCGATTTAGGCGACCATTCCCCTTCACAAATGCTAAAGATAATCAAATCAACAAACCGCATCAAACAAAGCATCAATTATGGCATGAACTAGTCATTCAAATCAATGTGAGCACATTTAGTGAATGACCTGCCTGCCCAGTGGCGGAATTAAGATTTTTTTTTTGGGGTCCAAACTTGCGTAAATAAATAAATATAGAGATATGTTATTCTTCCGTTTCTCATCCATTTCTTTTTTTCAAATTCATCATTGGGTCCATGGATCTTACAGATTCAATGATAAATTTTTTTATTAAAAAAAAATGATGAAAATAGATGAGAGAAGAAAAAATAGCATTTTCCATTAGTATATAGAGGCATATTGTTTCTCTATATGTGAGTGCCCACGCTGTGTGTTTATGTAAAAGAAAAACATAAGTCTTAAATTTAATTTCATGTTAATTCATAAGTCATATGCATGGGTGGTTAGAAACTACATATATATTTGGCAAGGTCAGAGTTGTAAGCGTTTTAAAAAAGTTTGGGGTTGCCAAACAACCTAGGTACAACCCTGCCTGCAGGGATGGAGGCTGAGATTGGTATAAGTAGGGGTCAAGGGCCAAAAAATTTAGTGGGTAAAAGCCAATAAGCCCAAAAAAAAAAAAAAAAACATTACCTTATAATTTTTTTTGAGAACAAAGAAAGAGAGAGAGAGAGAGAGAGAGTTTATTTGAATTGGAAGTGAAGGAAACAGAGGGAAGGCATTTGAGAGGTGATCAAGCTCCGTGTGCCGCTGTGTTTCTCTTTCTTTTGCTCTGTCTCTCTGTGTTGGATGTTATCTTGGGGATATATAAATAGCTGAGCTTGTTTGTTTGGTGCTTTTTGATTTGCTAGGTTTTGTTTTGGGGGTGGTTGGAGCCACCCCATGTTTGTCCAAAGGGTTGCTCCCCCAGTTTTTTTTATTTTTATTTTTTTATT
This sequence comes from Corylus avellana, assembly GCF_901000735.1. NCBI lineage: Eukaryota > Viridiplantae > Streptophyta > Magnoliopsida > Fagales > Betulaceae > Corylus > Corylus avellana. Next base: position 24,159,728 of record NC_081547.1, read on the forward strand.
TTTATTTTTTTTTATTTTGTATTTTTAATTAATATATGGACACGTTTCAATTTTTTAATGGTGCTAACGTGGTTTTCTGTCAAATTTTGGACGGAATTTAGACGGAGGTACCATTTCCGTTTTTTGCCATTAACCAGGTACCATTTGTTATACGAATTGAAATCGATGGGACAAAAAATAAAGTTGTTAAACCACATGGGACTGAAAGGTATTTAACCCTTAAAAAAATTTCCTCGTGTTGGGGGGCCATGGCCTATACCGGGCCCCCCTATTCCTCCGTCCCTGCCTGGTTTCTATCCTATTGAACCCAAGACATGTTTGTTCATGTCACTAGGCTTCTAAAAGTGAATGCAGTTGCTTTGTTAAGAAAAGTTAGCAACAACAACTTTAGTGTCGTTGATCCCTAACTAGTTACATATCATCACTGAAAGTTTGGTACCAAATTTCTTGGAGTGTGTCATGCATGCATGGTCTGTAAAGGACGACTAGGGGGAAATTAAGAAGCATACCCGACAAGATAAAAGTCGAAACCATTGAGGTGCCAAGCATCCATAACCTCTAGATCACTCTTAAACACCAGTTTTATCCATCCTTTGTGGTTTCCACTTGCAACAAAAGCTCCCATGGACTCAATGTTGGTAGAATTAGTTGAAAATGCATCAACCACGTAAACTCCGGACCCATTGAGTAAGTTGTCCGCCAATTTCAATGGGGTGTTCGGCGTCAGGTAGGACACATTGTTGACAGTGTAGCGAGGTGCACCATCAATCTCGGCTGCTGATGCCCGAAGAATGAAGGTTTGTGATATTATCACGTTCGTTACGTTGAAGGTTCCTTGTGGGTTTGGCCTTGCGTCACCAGTGGTCATGTTCCATCTTCACAACAAAAAAAGGCATAAAAGAATGGCCTTGTAAAAAGCTTAGTAGAGAATACCGATGTGATTTCTTAAATAAAATCATATCTATTTGAATCTTAATCAATTCATTAATGGAAATGTTATGTGCTAAAATTTTACAAGTTCCTTGCAAATTGATTTGATAATTCACATAATACTAATTATTACGCCACCCACTAAACAATTCAATTTAGAAAAAGTACACATGCCCTCATCAAAAATTAAGACCTAATTTGTAATGTCCCCCAAAGCTAAAGATTGCATCCCC
>NC_081547.1:24160990-24168147 GCF_901000735.1 Corylus avellana
CACAAAGACAAAAATGACTACAAACAAATAAAATTTAAAACTAAAAAAAAAAAAAAGGTGGAAGAGGGTAGCTCGGCCACCCATTTTGGCTAAACCATCCCAAGGCCATGGGTATAGTTTGATCACCCCAAAATGGTCATTGAAGGTGTTTAGATGATAGTTTGGCCACTCTCTTTTTTTTTTTCTTTTTTTTTTCATTTAGGGGTATTCAGATGATGGTTTGGCTTTTTTTTTTTTTTTTTTGCCATTTGGGGATGTTCATAAATTAGTTTGGCCACCCCTTATGCACCCCATAACCATTTGAATAAAAATTGTAATATCCCTAATGATTTACTTGTTTCTCAATGTTATGTAATATAATAAGAGTAGTAAAAATGTTACCTAATGGATTTAGCTTGACTGATGGAGAATTCCATATCAAATGGGTCAGGCCCAATTGGAAGAGGCCCACTAGGAAGTGTGGTGGAGTTATCATAGTGTAGCACACCAACGCCCACAAGCCCGCTCAACTCAATGAAATTATTATACATTTTAGGAGTTGCCACCATGAAATAATCTGCCGTGCTTTGATTGGCTATGACAAGAACAGTGTACAACTACCCAACATCCACATCAAGAGAATCCAACCTAATATGATTGGTGTAAGATCCTTCTGTTTCAACCAACATCATTCGATGATATTGAATTCTGAAATTGAAGCTCCACGCCACACCTACATTCGATATCCTCAACCTGTAACTTTTCCCAGTATTCCATTTTGTCAACACAATTTAAGGTCACGTGTAATAAGGTTGTCTTATTGAACTATAATAGGCCACTTATGATTGTAAACTCCACTGGACCATCGGCTTGAGGAGATATTCGAACAATCTAAGTACCTGAATAACCTCTCACATGATCAGGTTGCCCTAAGATTATTCGGATCCCACATAGTTGAACAGGTATTCGGACAATTTGAGCAGGTGAGACCCGAACAACTCGCCATTGGAAGACCTGATTGGACCAAACGAAAATTTTCCATTTGTACCTTGTGTGACAGCAAAAGACTTGTGGGTTTTTGCAAGAGGATCCAAATATGAGCATTTGCCATTCATCAGCATTCTATCAGGGGGACTGTTGTAAGCTGTAAGCTTGGTGTTCATCATAGACCTCACATCCTGTCACATTTTATGTGCGAACATATATAAGTGCATATCCACAAGAATAGCTAGACTCCTTATATTAATTAAATTTAGACCGTTGAAAAAAATATGTTAATGTATTCTTGGTAAAAACTGTCGACTGTTTATCTCCCCAATATGGTTCCTAGAGAAGATGGTGAAGTGGAATTACCTTGTAACTTGTTGAATACCAATCACCAATAAGAAGATCAAAGTCTACTTGAGGTTTGGGAAAGGGCACCGAGATGACTTGGCGGTTGTTAACTCGAATTGGGCCAAAGCCACCCCCAGCTTTATGGAAGTTGATGGAGGGAAAATAGAAGAAGCTCCTAATTTGGTCCTTCGCTTGGAACACATAACTCCAGTTCTTACCGGCCGGAATTGGGCAGTTGGTGTCGGATAGGGGTGAAATAGCGGTTGCGGTTAGCGGTTAGTGGCTAAAATCGCTAACCGCAACCGCCTAGGCGGTTAGTAAATTTTACTAACCGCCTCCGCTAACCGGGTAGCGGTTAACCGCCTAGGCGGTTAACCGCCCGGTTAGCGGTTAACCGCTTTGGAATAACCGCTTTTTTTCTAACCGCTTTTTTGGGCTTTTTTTGGGCTTTTTTCTTTGGACCGATTTTGGGCCGGGTTTGGACCGGGTTTGGGCTGGTTTTGGGCTCACTTTAAACATTTTTTTTCTCATTTTAAACATTTGTTTTTTCCCTTTTCATGGCCATTTTAGCATTAAAAATTGCTATATACCAAAATCTTGTTGGCCACCTTCTACAAATCTACACATCATATAATATACAAATAAAATTACAACAAAATCATCACTTCACTTGTAGTCTTATACATAAACTCACAAGCAAATTCATAAACTCACACATAGAAATAAAATAAAACACAAACAAATTCATAAACTCACAAGCAACCAAAAAAACCAACATATATGGTTAAACTTGAAGCTTGAGGCTCATTTCAATCAACCAAAAAAAGTTCATAAACTCACAACTTATTGTTATTATATATATATAATATATAAATATATATTATATTTTTAAAAAAAGCGGTTAGCGGGTAGCGGTTAGCGGATTTCCAAAACCTACTAACCGCTAACCGCAACCGCCTAGGCGGTTAGCGGTTTTTACTAACCGCTTTCAAAGCGGTTAGGCGGTTAGGCGGTTAGCGGTTAACGGTTATAGCGGTTAGCGGTTAACGGTTGCGGTTAGGCGGTTTTAAATTTCACCCCTAGTGTCGGAGACTCCATCTTAACACGAATTCAATCTTTGTCGTATGCCATTCCTGCACCCACTAACAAGTTATTTTCTTTCCTCCCATTTTGAAAGAAATGGGAGAGTCTCCTTTTACCAGGTTATGAGTAACGGCTCATCCATATCATTGAAGATGTTGACATGGATATTATTGTTGGTGGTTGCGCTGATAAGTGGTCCAGGGAACATCCCATTGATGGTGATAATCTGTATATATGTTTGAAACACAAAAATTCATATGGCAATTAACAATTTTAGCTCTGGCCTCTTTCCCATGGGTGTGTGGTGAAAGATAATTAGTTTATATCGGTTGGGCTGTAGAAACTGGCTTGATTGTGTTGTCGATTTGGATGTGCCATTCCAAAAAAATATCAGCACCAGAGGTTACCCAAACAAGAGTTGATGAACAATAATCACTACCCCACGCCATTGCATGCATAGCCTTTTTTTTCCTGTGATTTTCTTATTTCTTCCTCGGCCCTTCACATTTAGGAGTCTGGTTGTTCAAATAGCCATAGCTTTCCAAGTTGGTTTTGATGAAAAAATTTATTAACATAAATATATAAATAAGAAAGTGGGGAAGCTTTGAGGGAGCACAAAGAGCCAAGCATATATATAAAAAAATGAAAAGAAAGAACTCTACTTTGTATGAATCAAAAAACCAATGGGGAATTTTGGAATAATTAAGATTCAAATTAATCATCTTTTGGTTATTGCGGCCTTGTTTTACTCGTTACTTAAGAGGAGGCTGTGGGCCTACCATAATTTCTATGTTATTCAAGTAGCCTAATAGTAGATGATCTCAATCCTAGAGTACTATTACAGCTTTTATTACAATCTTTTTGCGAACTAACATGGTAATCTACATTTTATAGAAATGAGTGTCACGTGACGGTCCACATTTCAATAACTAACATGATAAGTAGGGGTGTCAATTCGTGTTCGCTTATCAGGTTTGAGTTGTGTGGAAACATGGGTATAAGACTATAATTCAAGCATAAACCAACCCATTAAATTAAAGAAGTCAAATTCCTCAATCCCGACCTGTTAATTATATGTTCGATTTGTGTCGGATTCACGAGTTATGTCAAAAATTGTCAACCATAAATGTCGCATGTCGAGTTCAAATCCTGTTGAGGCATGCGTATAAAACTATACAAGTCAACTACAACCTAACCTATTTATTTAAATGAGTCAAACTCTTCAACTCTAATCCGTTAATTTCGTGTCAACAATTACTAACCTTAGTGGTAAGTATCACATAGACTACGGCATCAATTTGTAAACATAGTAATTAAGTATCAATTGGACTATCGGATGGCTATCCACATTTCAATAACTAATTCAATAAGTGTGATATGAATTGTAACGCGAGCAACTTATAATAAAAGATGTAATGCCTCTACAGCCAATGGCAAAGCCACTTGAGGTTTTGCGGATGCCGCAAAGCTTTTTTTTTTTTTTAAAAAAAGATGATTTGCTATTTTCCTACCCAAGTTCTACACGGCACCCCCAAAAATGACCCATGTCGTATTAACTAATATGGTATGGTTTAAGTGGTGTAAGTCACTTAAAATATGTCATGTCAGTCGGTGCGACATAAGTGTGATAAATTGATGTGAAGAATAACATTATTCGAAAAGTTGTATTTGCAAAATTGGATTGAGTGGACAAAAATGGAATTCTACGTATAATTTTCCAATTGTCAAAGATCTCAATTTGTTTGTTTTAGGCTTTTAGCAAGGCAGGTGAAAACATCATTTTACCTAATGAATTTAGTTTGATCAAGTGAAAAATCCAGATCATTTGGGTCAAGCCCACTGGGCAAAAGCCCATGTACTTGTGTATTGGAATTGGAGTAGTTTAGCACCCCAACACCCACAAGGCTTTTAAAATCATCAGAGTTGATGAGTTTAGGAGCTGCTACATTGTAATAATCTGCATCATTTTGATCGGCTATGACAAGAACAGAGTAGGACTGGCCAACATGCACGTCCAGGGAATCCAATGTGATCTGATTGGTGTAAGACCCTTCTGTTTCAACCAACACCATTTTATGGTTTTGTATTCTGAAATTGAAACTCATCGCATTCCCCACATTTGATATCCTGAACCTGTACGTCTTCCCTACATCACATACAATTAAAACTCAATGCATAGTTTTTCATGGAATAGAATCCGGCCACCTCCAATGAGAATATGATACTCTCCAGTCTATTTTAGACTGGAGAATATCCAGTTAATGGTCAGGATCTCTTTAAAAGATTCTGAGGCCATAAATAGGCCATAAGTAGTGGTGATCTAGAGTAAGACTATTTACTAAACTCTTTCACAACTGTTGTAAGCCGTTGGATCTACACTCGTTCAAAAAAAAAAAAAAAAAAATGTTGTATAGAAATTGTATACTAAAAACAAGCACATTAATTAACGTCATTTTTTTTAAAAAAAAGTGTGTTGTATAGAACTCTAATTTTTTTCGGATAACCTCCATGCGATCACGACGTAGCTTGGTCTCCATGAGAAAGACCAAAAAGGGATGCTTTTGCCTCACCAACTGGTGAAGCTCGCGAACTGTCCGAGAGTTCCCAAGCCCTCGGCAGTTCCAGCTTAAAATCTTCATTGCGGTCGGCGGGGCTGTTGCACAGCTGCCGCCAACCCCAAACCATTATGACTTTCAATCTGCCCACTTAATTTTCGACTTTTCATGGAATTTTTTTGTACCCCCTGGACATCTCTGCACTTCCTTGGTCCGATAGCTTCACATTCATCTTGAGCTTTCCACTTTCAAGTCACCACTTCTTTCCCAGAATGTTTTGAACCGGACGTCCCTGCTTTTGTGGCTTGCATGGTCTTTTCCACCTCAGAGATAATTGAGCCAGTAAATATGACCTTTGTTTCCCATTCGAACCACCCAGGCCCAGTGAGACGGGCCCTTTGGGAAACCCCGCTCCAGGAGAGCCCGAGAGTATATCAGGGGCGCTCACTGACGAGAGCTTTCTATGATTTGAATTTGCTTCCATCCAGGGATTCCAGAAATCACGCCCTTCTTGATGAGGAGATCGTGTAGATTCACTCAATCCGTCCGAATTCAACATACCACCATCTGTTATCTTCTTTCCGTAACAGTAGGCCTCCGAATCTTTTCTGTACGCGCCCAGACCTGGATCACCGCCTGTGGACTGTGCTTTCCATTTAAGGAATTAGGGTTCCTTGCCCCCTTGGTCTCATCGCCGCCGCCCTCCGCCCCCACCGATTCAGCACCAGATTTGTTTTGATTTTCCTCCGACTGTTCTTCCCAATCTTTCCTTGATTTCTTTCCCTTCCCCAGAGAGGAGTGTTCACGGTGTAAGCCATGCCAGTTTTGTGATCTCTCCACTTTTCGAGTAGGTGATGCAGCCCTTAGCCATGGGCCATACTGGGTTTTATCTCTATGACGGAATACACTCTTTTGAGCACAACCGCCTCTGCCGTGCCTGATGGCTCCACATGAGAAGCAAAATTTTGGAAGACGTTCATATTGGAATGTAATCCAAAATATTTCTCCATGGATATTAATTTTCCGGCCACGTGGGAGTGGTTTTGTTAGATCAAGAACAGTCTTCACTCGAAGAAATTCACCCATCCAATGCCTTCGTCGTCCATATCGACTGCCTCCACTACCCCTATTGTTTCTCCAATTTTCCTGCCTATCTCCAGCCCCATGCATCCTAGTGGAAGGTTATTCATTCTAATCCAGAAAGCTGCTTTTTCGAACGTGTATTTTAAATTTTTAATGCCGGTGTGGTACCATCAAAGTCCTCCACAAGGAAAAGACTCTCTTCAAAAACCCAAGGGCGCCCCTCCAATACTCGCACCTTATCTCTAGGATCAGTAAAGTCTATTAGGAACAAATTTTCCCCGAGTACTCTGAAAGCCAGATTCCCAAACGGTTTCCACCATTTCATGAGGGTCATTCGGATAGTTTCTTTGCTCACTAACCGATCTGCAATCAATTTTCTAACAACGCAAGCACGACCTCTGGACACTACCCCTTCCAAATCTGTCTGTTGAATATTCACCTCTATATCTTCATCTTCAGTCAGTGATAGATTAGCCCATGGTAGGTCATCTACCATCTTAAAATCCTTTCACAGGTTTGAAACCTTGAAAAACTTTTCCTCCTCTACTAGTTGAAACTAGTAAGGAAACGTTCATCAACACCGAGATTTATCGAAAATATTTCATGCGTGAAAACAAACTTGTCAAGAGAAAACCAACTAGCAAAACTCCGATCTCTCCCTAGTGGCCTCAATGGACAACAGGTAGCGCCACCTCAAAGGCTACACCCCCCATTGTCCCCACTAGCTTCTGCGAAATCGGCGTTTTCAATATATATATATATATGGTGATCACCTCCTTAATTAATTATTTTCTGCTTAAATTTTTTGCTTAATTAAGGTCTGATCAGCTCTTTAGAGAAACGGGTGGGAGTGTGTAACTCCATTCTCCATTGAGTAATTAATTAAGTAATCCTCACAAGATTGCGACGCTTAAATTAAGAAGAAAAAAGTTGTATTAATTTGACGCTTCCAAAGTTTATTACGTGCACATCTGAGGCTAATTTGGTCTACAAAATTATCAAGGAGATCGAAGCATGCAAGGAGTATATATAATAAGTTAACTCTATTTTCAATTTTCATGATATTATATATATATATATATATATATATATATATATATATATATATATAATTTTCTCTTT
>NC_081547.1:24168247-24170547 GCF_901000735.1 Corylus avellana
AAACCTAGCAAATCAAAAAGCACCAAACAAACAAGCCCAACTATTTATATATCCCCAAGATAACATCAAACAGAGAGAGATAGAGCAAGTGAAAGAGAAAGAGAAACACAGCAGCACACAGAGCTTGATCGCCTCTCAAATGCCTTCCCTCTGTTTCCTTCACCTCCAATTCAAATAAACTCTCTCTCTCTCTTTCTGTGTTCTCAAAAAAATTATAAGGTAATGTTTTTTTTTTGGCTTATTGACCTCTACCTACTAAATTTTTTGGCCCTTGACCCATACTCATACCAATCTCAGCCTTCGTTGGCAAGGTTGTACCTAGGTTGTTTGGCAACCCCAAACTTTTTTAAAACGCTTACAACTCTGACCTTACCAAATATATATATAGTTTCTAACCACCTATATGACTTATGAATTAACATGAAATTAAATTTAAGACTTATGTTTTTCTTTTACGTAAACACACAGTGTGGGTACACACATATAGAGAAACAATATGCCTCTATATACTAACGGAAAACGCTATTTTTTCATCTCCCATCCATTGTTTTTAATAAAAAAATTCACCATTGGATCCGTATGACGCATGAACCTAATGATGAATTTGGAAAAAATAAATGGATGAGAAATGGAAGAATAATATATCTCTAAATGTGCTCACATTGATTTGAATGACTAGTTCACGCCATAATTGATGCTTTGTTTGATGCGATTTGTTGATTTGATTATCTTTAGCATTGGTGAAGGGGAATGGTCGCCTAAATCGCGCTCTACTTACAACCTTTTCGACCCTGTTGTTCGTTCAACTGTTCAGGTCCTCTCTCTCTACTCTGGTTGTTGTACCTTGTTACCTTTTTATTATTATTATTTTTTTCTCCTGCAGGCGATCGTAGAGTTTGTTAATGGGATCTCCTTTTAACTCCATTGGATTAATCTAATCTGGATGCATACATATGTTTAGGTGTACCCTGGAAGATGGAGTGCAGTTTATCCATATCTTGATAACCCTGGGATGTATAACTTGAGATCACAGCTCCTGAAAAATTGGTAAAAAAAAAAAAAAAAATTTGGGGTTGTAATTAACTAATTAATAGTATTTCTTTTCATTTTCACTAATTTCAATCTTTCGTCTCTTGCTTGTTGGTAGGTTGCAAAAGGTCATGATTTTCATTCTTGCACTTCTCTACATTCATCAGCAGCAGGAGTCTTAATGAATTACGGCACATTAACTTTTGCAAGTTTCCTTCGAAATAATTCTTGTACTTCTATCTACAATCAAGTGAGTCTATGGGGTCTCCAAGGGGTAGCTCAATCGGCTGGGAACTACGTCTTATGAAGCGGAGGTCACTAGTTCAAATCCCCCTCTCGCATCTAGTGTGGACATGTCAAAAAAAAAAAAAAAAGTGAGTCTATGGGCAATTTATAGGTGAAAGCCAATATATATCCCCAAACTCGACAATGTAAGGAATAATTTAGAAAATATTTTTTGTACATTATTTCTTGTGCACACCACTTGCATTGTACTGTAATTTTGAATTAAAATTAACGTAAAGTCTACGCACTCCTCAAATTACCATTTAGGTGACAATATCACTCAAACTACCAAGATTTGTCAATGTTCTCCAATAACAAAAATACCCTTAAAATAAAAATAAAAAAATTCAAAAAAAAAAAAACTAAAAATAATTAAAATAAAAAACTAGGGTATGAAATTTAAAATTTTTCATTTTGTTTCTTAAATAAAAAATAATAATTTTTTCTTTTGTTTTTCAAATTTATTGTTATCTTATTGAAAAAAAAAAAAAAAAAAAATATGGTCATTTTTTGTCTTTTTGCTGGTCTTGGAGGATATTGTCAATTTTTTGGTAGTTTAGGAGAGACATTGTCACAATTGAAAGTTTGAAGAACATTGTCAATTGGGTAGTAATTTGAAAGCTAACTAATATTTTAATTGAATGAGATATTAATTAGGATGCAAAAGAGAAATGTGGAAAAAAAGTGCACGCTAATTAAGATTAGGAGAATCACGTTAAGATCTGCGTACTTTTGGCAATTTTAACTTAAAAACCTTCGTTCTTATTTAAATTGACTTTGGGCTCATTCTAAAATCAAGACCATTGTCAACATTTCCATTAAATAGAGATAACATGTACGACTGTGAAAATATAATCACACCTCTTCGATAAAAGAAATAAAGAATTAAACAAAAAAGGTGGTTGAGCTAGTGACATAGCTTAACCACCCAACTCATGACTTATCGGGGTCGCTACGAGCCACCTGCTCTGTTAGGGGAGGCCGCG
>NC_081547.1:24170567-24175081 GCF_901000735.1 Corylus avellana
AAAAAAAAAAAAAAAATTATTATTATTATTATTTTTTTAATATATGTCTGACGCATTTTGACAGCGGCATGGCATGACTCTATAAAATATGAAAGTTTTAAAACATCTGTTGCTCTTAAAATTCCGAAAGTTGTGGTCTCAGAATAATGCCAATTGGGTTGGTACCTGAACCCAAAAAATGTGATTGCTCATTTACAATGGTCCACCAATGGAGTTGGATTCAGAACAATCGGTTATAGTGGTGGGCCTTGGATCCGAAAATAAGTTAAAGGCCAAAATTGGGCTATTATTCGGGTCTTCAACGGCCCAACGGGGTTGCATTCTTACATGAATACAAGCACGTGCAGGTGTGATTAAAGGCTCAAGTTCCTGCCCTAGAATCCTTATACTCCCATATATAATCCTTTAAAAGGTGCATAATCCGAACCAAACAAACATAAACGATAAACCAAAATACAAGATTCTTCGAATGAAAAAACATTCCAAGATTTAATAAGATTTGCAAAGAAGCAAATAATTAAATGCAGAATGCATATATAGGATAACCAAATCCTATATATATATATATATCTTTTGCTAAAAGTTAAAAGTGCGGGATTACTCTATGATGAGCCCTTTTTATTTATTATTATAAATAAAAATAATAACTTAAACTGTTCTAAAACGAACCCTTTTTATTTATTATTATTTTAAATTTGGAAATGCCCTTTACTAGATACAAACATGTGAAGTAGGCCTCCACATGTACGTGTCCTTCTTATTTTTATCATCTTATTTTAAATGCAGAATAGGCAAGTGATAAAAAGGGCTCATCACAGTGGGAATCTCCGGTGAACCATTTAGCATATATAAAACAACAAAGTTAAAAAAAAAAAAAAAAAAAAAAAAAAAGAAAAAAAAGAAAAAGAAAAAGAAAGTGATTATGGGTCCATTTAGCAGTCCGAACCTGTACATATGGGTGTTTTCACAACTTGCAGCTCAACTTGTGAAGGTTTACAGTGATATCCATGACGACGGGAAGAACTGTAAGGCAAGTCAGATATTAGAAAACCAAGCTCAAATTTGCAGCTCCACAACTTGTTTTTGTCGCTGTGTATTCAAGAGCAGGGCCAGACACAGCTCAAAGTATTTTTCAGCTCTCTTTGGTACGATATGGAAGGTGTGGGGAATCCTACTCGGTCTCCGGCGGGTCCTAAGGGCTCCATAAGCGAGAGCTCTTTTTGGAACAATATCTCCAAGGACATGGTAATTGCAGTCGTATCGGGTGTCATCAGTACACTTCTCGTTAGCATTCTGTGGAAATGCATCAAAGCCGGCCGCACCATGCTTAACGCCTACGCCGAAGAGCAACATGATGCAGCAAGACTGCCAAATCCACCTCTGGTCAATCAGGAGGAGATTGAACTCGAGTCAGTTTTATCCAGCCCGGCCACAGAGCAGTACAGTACCGGTGAGCAGTCCGTCTGATCTCGATCAGTCCTTGAACGTTGTATTAATTAATGTTGCATTCTGCATTTAATTATTTTGGTTATCCTATGGATGCTGTAACCAAAATATGATTATTATTATTATTAAGTGGGCTTTAGATTTGGTTATCCTATATATGCATTCTGCATTTAATTATTTGCTTCTTTGCAAATCTTATTAAATCTTGGAATGTTTTTTCATTCGAAGAATCTTGTATTTTGGTTTATCGTTTATGTTTGTTTGGTTCGGATTATGCACCTTTTAAAGGATTATATATGGGAGTATAAGGATTCTAGGGCAGGAACTTGAGCCTTTAATCACACCTGCACGTGCTTGTATTCATGTAAGAATGCAACCCCGTTGGGCCGTTGAAGACCCGAATAATAGCCCAATTTTGGCCTTTAACTTATTTTCGGATCCAAGGCCCACCACTATAACCGATTGTTCTGAATCCAACTCCATTGGTGGACCATTGTAAATGAGCAATCACATTTTTTGGGTTCAGGTACCAACCCAATTGGCATTATTCTGAGACCACAACTTTCGGAATTTTAAGAGCAACAGGTGTTTTAAAACTTTCATATTTTATAGAGTCATGCCATGCCGCTGTCAAAATGCGTCAGACATATATTAAAAAAATAATAATAATAATAATTTTTTTTTTTTTTTTTCACTTAAATTTCTATGAGTTAATATTTAATTTATAATGCTTTAAAACTTATTTTTGGATTCAAAGCTAAAATTTAAGGATAGAAGGTTAACCTTTTAGGGATGGTATCACCCAAAAGGGATTCGATCATCCTAAATTTTGTGCTAATGCCTCAAATTTGGTGTTAATACCTCAAATTTGGATTCTCCTTTAAATTTGGATTCTCCTTTAATATCTCTCTCAAATTTGGTGTTAATGCCTCAAATTTGGTGATAATGCCTCAAATTTGGATTCTCCTTTAATATCTCTCTTCAATTTACAAAAAAAAAAAAAAAAAAAAGAAAGAGTAAAATGTCTGGCGCTTGACAACCAGAAATCTCTATTTTATTTTATAGGGTAAAGTCCTCTTAACCCCTCAAACTACCACTCCAAGGACAATATGTCAATCTCCCTTTTAAACTATCGATTGCGACAATTTACCCCAAAAACTACCAAAACAATAAAAATGTGCCCCTAATGCTAAAAAAACAACAAAATTACCCCTATAAAATGTTTATTAAGACAAAAATATCTCTAAATTTTTTTAAAAAAAAAATTTAAATAAATATATTTAAAATTAAAAAATTACAAAATTACAAAATAAAAATAAAAAATAAAATAAAAAAATAAAGGGTGGAACCACCCATGGGTAGCAGGGGAGCTGCAGAGCCGGCCATCCCATGCACTCCTAGAGGGTGGATCAGCCACCACTAAATATAATAGGGGTGGCTCGGCCCTAATCTAAACCCTAATCCAATTCCCCAATTTACCGCCGGCAATTCACCCAAATGGCGTCCTCCTCCACCACCCAAATTCAGGGCCTCGACACTACTACAATTTTAGAGGTAAAAAAATTCACATTCAAGCTCAGATAAGTAAAAGAATTTTTTCGGGTGAGTGAGAAAAAGATGGGAATCGGTGACGAAATGATTCTTTGAGTCTTTCTTCTGAGATTTTTATTCAAAATTTGTTCTATCTTTTAATCTGATATGCGCGCCAGTCTCAAGCACATCGAAGCTTCTCTAATGGGTTGAAGCCCTTCGAGGGCTTAACTTGAAGGTAGGATTTTTCTCTGTTTTTCATGCTTCTTAGTTAGAGGATGGGTTGAAGCCCTATGTTTTTGTCTCTCGGGATGCTGAAAGCTGGGGCTTCCATTAGCTAATTTCGCACCTTGAACATATACATTTCAAGGCATATAGCTTAAAGCTCCCTCTTTCTCTCTCTCTCTCTCTCTCTTTGGATTCTGAGATTTAGAAGATACAGATACACCATCTACTTTTGCAACAACAAACTCGTTACTCTTCTTTTGATGTTGGTCATTTATCCCTAAAATAAGATTAAAGAATTATTAAACTTTAGCTTTTTGGCTCTTAGAATGTATGAAGCATGTATGACAATGGTTAAATACAAAGTAAATAATGGAGCTTGTTAAATTGATGTTTTTATGAGTTTTGTTAGATTTAAAAAGAAAAAAAAAATGAAAATTGAATATAAAGAGCCTATTGTAAATGCTGACATGCTGTTAGCATATAAAACAAATATTATGCTACAAATATGCTACGGAATAAGTTAAAATACCGATTCAGGTTTAATAAGAGGTAGCTCAATCCGCTGACACAACGTTGGCCTAATGAAGTGGATGTCATTAGTTTAAATTTCCCTCCCCCCTCTTGCGTGGACATGTCAAAAAAAAAAAAAAAACATATTTTTAAACTGTCTTTTCTTTTTTAAAACTCTCTCACGTCCAAACTATTTTCCTAGAGTATTTCTAATAATGCCATGCATTTTAGCTAACTTTACTTATAAAAATGTAAACTCTAAAATATTGTATATTTCATTCTCTATTTTCTTTATATATATATATATATATATATATATATATGTGTGTGTGTGTGTGTGTTTTTATTTTTATTTTTTTATAAACAATTAATTTTTGATTTCATATGTGATATAATCTGGTGTAGTTAAGCTTTTCTTTTTTTTTTTTTTTTTTTTTTTTTTTTAAAAAAATAAAAAATAAAAAAACTTAAGTTTAGTAAGTTTGGCTTAGGTGTCAACTTGATTGGTTGCACAAAATTCACCTTTTATGTAACCTCCCTATATAAGTTATTCTCAATCTAAAATATCCTCGGACCAAACTTTATCCGATTTGCCATTTGAGCAAGCCAATGGCTGCTATATTAGCATCTCGTCCAATGTGTAGACACTTCCATCATCTCTGAGAGATTTAAGAATCTGTTGCATATATGACACTATATATATGCCCATATCGAGCCAAGTTTCTTTCCTTAGAACAGATTGCTTCTAAGTTCTACCACTACTTTTGCATCACCCTCCAAAATCATGTTCTGAAAGCCTA
>NC_081547.1:24175181-24177011 GCF_901000735.1 Corylus avellana
TGCAATCTTTAGCTTTGGGGGACATTACAAATTAGGTCTTAATTTTTTATGAAGGCATGTGTACTTTTTCTAAATTGAATTGTTTAGTGAGTGGCGTAATAATTAGTATTACGTGAATTATCAAATCAATTTGCAAGGAACTTGTAAAAATTTTAGTACATAACATTTCCATTAACGAATTGATTAAGATTCAAATAGATATGATTTTATTTAAGAAATCATATCAGTATTCTCTACTAAGCTTTTTACAAGGCCATTCTTTTATGCTTTTTGTTGTTGTGAAGATGGAACATGACCACTGGCGCCGCAAGGCCAAACCCACAAGGAACCTTCAACATAACAAACGTGACACTATCACAAACCTTCATTCTTTGGGCATCAGCAACCGAGATTGATGGTGCACCTCGCTACACTGTCAATAATGTGTCCTACCTGACGCCGGACACTCCATTGAAATTGGCGGACGACTTCCTCAATGGGTCTGGAGTTTACGTGGTTGATGCATTTTAAACTAATTCTACCAACATTGAGTCCATGGAAGTTTTTGTTGCAAGTGGAAACCACAAAGGATGGATAGAATTGGTGTTTAAGAGCGATCTAGAGGTTATGGATGCTTGGCACCTCGATGGTTTCGGATTTTATCTTGTCGGGTAAGCTTCTTAATTTTCCCCTAACTAAATGGTCCTTTACAGACCATGCATGCACGACACACTCCAAGAAATTTGGTACCAAACTTTCAATGATGATATGTAATTAGTAAGGGATCGACGACACTAAAGTTTTTGTTGATAACTTTTCTTAACAAAGCAACTGCATTCACTTTTAGAAGCCTAGTGACATGAACAAACATGCCTTGGGTTCAATAGGATAGAAACCAGGTAGGGACGGAGGAATAGGGGGGGTCGGTATGGGCCATGGCCCCCCAACATGAGAAATTTTTTTTAAGGGTTAAATACATTTCAGTCCTCTGTGGTTTAACAACTTTATTTTTTGCCCCATCGGTTTCAATTCGTATCACAAATGGTACCTGGTTAATGGAAAAAAAACAGAAATAGTATTTCCATCTAAATTCCGTCCAAAATTTGACGGAAAGCCATGTCAGTACCATTAAAAAATTAAAACGTGCCCATATATGAATTAAAAATACAAAATTAAAATTTTAAAATTAAAAGTATTATAAAAAAAAAAAAAAAAAAAAAACAACAACAACTAGGGAAAGGGGTGGCTCTTTGGACAACATGGAGCCACCCCCAAAACAAAACCTAGCAAATCAAAAAGCACCAAACAAACAAGCCCAACTATTTATATATCCCCAAGATAACATCGAACAGAGAGAGATAGAGCAAGAGAAAGAGAAACACAGCGGCACACAGAGCTTGATCACCTCTCAAATGCCTTCCATCTGTTTCCTTCACCTCCAATTCAAATAAACTCTCTCTCTCTCTCTCTCTCTCTTTCTTTGTTCTCAAAAAAATTATAAGGTAATGTTTTTTTTTTTTTTTTGGCTTATTGACCTCTACCCACTAAACTTTTTGGCCCTTGACCCCTACTCATACCAATCTCAGCCTCCGTTGGCAAGGTTGTACCTAGGTTGTTTGGCAACCCCAAACTTTTTTAAAACGCTTACAACTCTAACCTTACCAAATATATATATAGTTTCTAACCACCTATATGACTTATGAATTAACATGAAATTAAATTTAAGACTTATGTTTTTCTTTTACGTAAACACACAGTGTGGGCACACACATAGAGAAACAATATTATTAGAAAAAAAAAAAAACATAGAGAAACAATATGCCTTTATATACTAATGGAAAACGCTATTTT
>NC_081547.1:24177111-24185825 GCF_901000735.1 Corylus avellana
AAAATAGAGAGAGGTTAACCTAGGGTTTTTTACTTTTTATACTAATGCGGGTTGGATCGGGGCGGGGCGGGTACCCACAAGGAAAAAATTCTTATACCCGCAACCCGCCCCGCACGGATTGGATAAATCCTACCCGAACCCGCAAAAATACACACAAAACCCGTGCGGTTCGGGGCGGGGCGGGTCTGCGGGTTGGGCGGGTTTTTGCCCACCCCTACCAAATGCTAAGGTTTTTTAGTTTAAGAGACCATGCCACCTAAACATTAAGCATTGAAAGTGATGTATAGCATTACTCGTCATTACTCGTGCGGAAGGTATAATAGCCTTCTTGCAAAAAAAAATTGTTTCATAAATGTTCTGCAGAAACAGCTTTATGCACAATACATCTGAGCTTAGCTGTTTTCCAAGCTACTTCTCTTTTTCTTAGGTTCATAATTCCTACCACTTGTCTTTGCTTTGTGTTTGTTTATGTTAAAATCTAAATAGGTTCATAATTCCTACCACTTGTCTTTTCTTTCTGTTTGTTTATGTTAAAATCTAAATAGGAGATTATTATTAAACTACCGATTGTCCCAAAATATAGAAAAAACTGAAATCGTCTTTAATTGGTTTTACTGTTTTTACCATTGCTTAGAAAAAAGGGTTTTAAATGTTAATGTAAATTAACAAGTTTTATGGCATTGACCGTTTGGTCATTAAAGCTTCTTTATTGTGGGCTTTGAAAAAATCAGCAACTCACTTCTATAAAAGAAAAACTACTTCAATCCCATATACCCATATGTATGTATGTGCATATACGTTGTTTACAAAAAAATAATAATAATAATAATAAATAAATAAATTCTTTTGTTTTTCATTATCTTATAGTATTATCAAACAATTTGTCTCAAGCCATAAAGCTATATATTATATTGGTAGCTTTTCTACAAAATAATATTCTCAAGTCCCTCGTTCACTTCGATGGGCTGTTCTATAACTTTCGTCATTGAAAGTGCATACTTAGCAAAAGTAGACGCTATAGTCTAACCTTGAAAAGTTGCTTGTCAAAAGATCCGATCGCACCGAGTTATACACTCCGTAAGGCACGAATCAACCTTTAAGGACAACGTTGTTGTGTGATTCTATAACATTATGAGATCTTTTCTTCTCTTGAGTTTTATTTATTTTATTGTTAATTTTTATATTGTAATTATTTTATATCAATGAGAATTTGTGTACCATCTAAAATTATTTCCAACATAAGTTAATAAGAAGAAGAGGTAAATTTAATCACTTAATCATTACTTTAACAATTACATGCAATAAAAAAGACAAGAGCTCAACCCAATAGCATCAAAGTGAAGTAAACAACAACACATTTACATTCTTTCATGAGTTTCCCACAAGTTTCTGCACTTCTGCTTTACTTTCAAAATAAAACAAACCCTTTTCTGTATTGAGTAGTGTCCATCATCTCGTATCTGAACATATATACCATAAACCGTTTTGGATACAACCATTATTCCCTTCGTGATACATTTTTTTCTTCACAAGTTTATGATTAAACCAAACAGCATCAAGTAAACTGAAATAAATATATATTTACATGAACTACAAGATGTTACAAGAATCCCCAAAATTCCCATAACTACCACAGAAGTGAGAAAATGGCTTAGAAAGAGCTTGCTGATGAGCATCAAACTTCTGAGCCATCTGATTGCAAAAGGGTCTAGAATGATGTGGTCGTTTGCCATTTCAATCCCTTCTTGAGTTCTTCTATTTTGTTGCAGAAAATTCTAGTTTGGGTATTGTACCTCTATTTTTGCATCATGTGGCGGATCAAGAGCAGCAACCACCATTACGAGGCGTTTGTTGTACCTGCTTCTGTTTTAAAATTTGCTTTTTCACTACTGCGGATCCGTTTTCCAATAAACTTGGAACCTCAAGTATCTGTAACTAATAAAACTGGTTAAAATTTTTGAAGATATAATCCATGAAACATGCTACATTCACTAGTTAAGAAAAGGTAACAAAGATAAAATACGAGCTTGCTTTATAGCAATAGTAATTAATCATAAAAAGATAAAGCTAACGACACTAAATGAAAGATCAATAATGATTATGCTAAAGCTATTCAAGACATAAAACCAGTTAAACACTGCAGAGAGTAGACATATTTAGAAACAAAACACTAGACATCGACTGCTATTAATAGCATTCACCTAATAACATCAATTGTCTAGTCATAAGACAGCGTTTGTTTCAGTGCAAAACATTTTGCAAAAAAAATTCTCCATTTTCCGGTTTTTGGTGTGGACGGAAAATATTGGTCAATGGAAAATGATTTCCGAATCAACAGCAACTTTACCACTATAGGGAGGAAAATAGCTTATGCTTGTATACGTTTTCCAAAAAGTATTTTTCCCACCTTCCGGTGTTTGGAGTGGACACAGAACATTGGTCAACCAAAAATGATTTCTGAGTGAACAACAAATTCACCATTGTGCGGAGCACATCCAAGGATCAGAATAAGATGAAGCAGACAGGCAACTAAGGTGGCATTTGTCACCAAAGAATTTCTTCTAATGACCGCTACAATTCAGAAAGCAATTTTCTTGGTGAAAAAATAATGTTTAAGATTCATAATATTTTTAAGCACCACCATTAGAGTACAGTTTAAGGTTGCAAATAATCAAGTTGTAAGCAATTAATTAGAACAACTGAACTCAACTAAGCCTTAATCCTTATTAAATAGGGGGTCACCAATCAAAACAGTGAGCAATTGTTTTGCCCTCCTATAGAAAATAACTGGAAGATTACCATGTGAGGCAGAGTCCAACAAGCTATTGACACACATTTTTTATACAAGTTGATAATTAGAAAATGCAAGCCTTTCTGAAATAGTGTACCTTTAACGTGAGATCTTTAAAGCAATGATGAACATTCTCTTTAGTTTTGGCACTACATTCAAGAAACAAATATTTATGTTCTTGTGCAAGAGCCAATCCCTCTTCTCTCGTTACAGCTCTCTCGTTCTCCTGAAATATATTTCATGCAATAAAACAATAAATCACAGCTGCATGAAATGTGCATAAAACCCCATGGTATGAAACAATGTGAAAATGGAGCTTGTAATATGTACCAAAAATACAGATTAACGATTACTATAAAAATAAAAATGGAAATTAAATATGCTTATGGGCACTAAAATTTCATTCACATCTGTAATTGTGTCTCTGTCCACAGTAGGAAAACAGAGTGTAAACATGCAACTTACCCTATCAACTTTATTCCCCAGAAGAATTTTGATACACTCATGATTAGTGGAGTAGAGCTGTACTTCCTTTGCCCATATATCCGACAAGTTTGTAAAGGTTTCACGCCGTGTCACGTCATACACTAAAGTTCAAATAGTTCAAAGACCAGTTAGACTTCCATTCTTCATAGCAAGAGCATGATACCATAGACATGGAGTTTTAAAACGTTTAGAATTGATAAACACACAACTACGTGAAAATACGTTGAACAACTTTGTGCCTTATTTTTATGTAGCTTCCAAGTGTAAGACCAACATGACAGGAAGAAAGAAGAAGATGGGTGATGTGGGACCAATTAGTCCAGCAGCAAAAATCCAGGACAGTACTACAGAAAACAAGAAGAAAGACCAGGACAATACAACAGAGAACAAGAAAAAAAGAGAGAGAAAATATCAAATCAACTCAAATATAGCTGTAATTGCTAAAAGTAGGGGAGAAGTAAACAAAGTGCAAAGCAACTTAACCCAGTTTGGAGGAAATTTTTATCTTATTTGATTCAATTGATAAATTATAATAAATGATGATCTCCAAAAGACACAAGCTGCTATATTTCATGACAAGAACCAAATGTCATGGAGTAATACACAATGCCTAACAAACAAAAGAAAGAAAGCAGAACATACACATGCATAATTAACAGTAAGTTGCTGGATTTCATAGCATAAACGATTAAAGGACCTTGAGCTCATCAAATTTCATTATTTTTACTTTACAAACCTGATTAAAAAGAAATATGTGAGGTTTTATTTTTGTGGTGACAAATTCATGTGTCAAAACATGTTTCTGGATTGTAATGTTCAGTGTCTGAGTCAAGGATTAAGTCGGTGTAAAAGTTGGCCCAAGACATGAAAAATTCAAATTTATGAACGTTGTCCAAAGACCTAGTCATAGTAAAACGGCCATATCTTTCGATTGCAACATCAGATGAAGGAAAGGTTAGTGGCGTTGGAAAGCGGATTCAAAGGTCTACAACTTTGTATTTCACAAACATTTTCCAATTTCAATGTGTACTAGGTCAAAAGGAGTTGTTAACAAAAATCAAGAATTGAAGTTTGGAACACTTCAATCGAAGCTCAGTCAACCGAACCAGTGAATGAAGTCCCAATACTAAAAACCAAGACATTTAGTCAAAGGCTCAGTCGAATTCGGTCGACCGAAGGGATGAAGTTAGAGGTGAATCTGTGAAACCCTAACTCACGTTTTAACCAGAACTAATTTTTGTTCGAACGAGTCAGCCTTTGGCAAGTTGGTTGTTAGCCGACTTTATTTAAAAACTTTTGTTTTATCCCACCTATGACTTTCATAAGACCCAAAGGCTATTTTTCATTGTTCTTAGAGGGGTTTCTAAATACCCTTGAGCCCAAACAGAATTGATTCCTCTCTTTATTTTTCATCAACCAAACCACAGAAAAACCTTCCACCACCAGAGTTTTGGTTGTAGTGAACAAAGTTTGTTCAGGAAGGTGATCCTTGTAAAAGAAGGTCAGAGGTTCTTGTAAAAGAAGGTCAGAGGTTCTGGAGCCACGTGAACGGGTCATTTTCCGGGGTTACAAATTGAGTCTTGGAAGTTACAAAGATTTTGTAAGTAAGATTAGTTTGTAACACAAGTCTTATACAACGGATATCTTTAGGGTTAGTAGTTCCCTGAAGTAGTTTTACTCTTGAAGAGTTCTTTAAAAGGTTTCCACTTCGTTACCAAAATCCTTGTATTAATTTCTTTTGTGCTTCATTTGATTTTGGTATTGATATATGTGGTGACTTGCTTAACGATTGATTTGATTGATAATTGGGTTAATAACAACTTAGGGTCTAAATCAGAATTTTCAAAATAGGATGCGGTTTCAATGTCAGAATGCAAGTTCCCTAATAATAGACATAGTAATATGCTCATTATTCATTGGAACATCAAGCACTTAAAATAGATCAGCAAATATTTTGAACCATAAAAGCTTGAAGAAATAATTGATAATTAATTCAATATGATCACTTCATCCACATAATTATAAAAATCTATGTCTTCATAATTGCAGTAGCATACCAAGGATGATTCCATGAGCACCTCTGTAGTAAGAACTTGTTAATGTTCCAAACCTTTCCTGTCCAGCTGGAAATACAACACAGATTGTTAACAAACCAATCGCACTGAATTAGCAAGAGAAAAATCAAAATCAAAATTGATAGTTTTCCCAAGGTAGTAGAGTATTACATAAAGAAATATTAAAAGCTGCAGGATCTTATTCTTTCACAGCATCCAAACACACGAAAAAAGGCATAATATGCAGCAGCAACATGAAAAACTGCCTTCATTACAGGCCTATGATATATGCAAATTTACTTATTTAATGCTTCATTCATGTGTAGACTCTATATTGCATTGCAACTCAGAGTCTGTGTTCCAGTACTTTGCTTACGCAAATACAATGTCAGAAAAATTATTTTAATACATGAACAACATCTTGGAAGCAAAGGGCATTGCCATTCACAGTTTTTTGTGTAGATGCCCATCAGTTTGCATTTTTTGCCCATAAATTTGTCTAATATATTCTCCAAGGGTTTCTTTAATGCAATTTCTCTTCAACACTTCTAAAGTTCCATTGATCGTTTTCACAATATTCAAATCTCCACAACTATTTTACAAGTTCATTAATATTTCAACATCCAGAGGTTAAAAATGTTTCCTCTGAAATCCAAAACTTCAGCTGCTCAAACGTCATACATTCCTATCTTTCATCAATTATCAATGCTGCTTGAGGTAAACAACCAATGAGCTAAAGAATGTTTATATGAAGAGATTGGTTAACATAAAAAAGCTCTAGATATGTATCAAAAGAAATGCCTAACTTGAAGGAAGAGTGATCACTTGTTCCTATCAACTATCACTTGCAAAAGCATCATTAATCAAATTCATGTGGGGAAAATCCCTTAGAGAAAGTTATACTGAAAATACGATTTCCAATAATCCAGCAGTTACCTGTGTCCCAAATTGTTAGCTTCAATCTTTTGCCACCAATTGTGAGCAGCTTGATCTTAAAATCCACACCTGGAAAATGGTCAAAACAATAACGAAGCTCAGTGGGAAGAACTGGAGAATGAATTTACTTTATACTAATTGTAAAGTCTATTAAATTATTTGTTGTTTCAAAAGCTTAAGCCGATATGAAATGATGAATTTAATCATTTCATCAATATTCTAATACTCCTCAATAAGTACGACTCAACATGTGAAATATTTAACAGAAATGGTGGTAAACTAAAGAGGAAGATTCAAACTCAGAACCTCAACTCTAATAGCATCACCAAAAGCTTAAGTTAATAGAAAAGATTGAATTTAACATTTCATTAATATTCTAATAAAGTCCTCTCCAAAATTTTTGTAAATTTCTTCCTGTGCTTCTTCATGCCTATCTACTCTGTGAAGGAGTTCATTGTGATCCCTGATAACCTCAATGTGTTTCTGAAGCTAATTTTGACAATTTAACCCAAACATCTGGATACAGAATACATAATAGGACCAAAAAGTCAAATAAAATGAGAAATATATTATAAGAAAAGCTGCTGAACAATGGTTCTAACTTCTAACTTGTAAGGACACGTAATGCATCTATAAATGTCTAGGACTCCTTCCACAGCCGCCTTTACAACCAAATGGCTAGTACCCATATGAATGCCCAAAAACCACCATGCATATATGAGAACCAGGTGTCACATATAACCCAAATTACTTTCCACCCCAGATTTAAGAAACCATCTTTCTAATCCGTCCATTATATCAAGCCACATACAACAAATGGGTCTCCCAATTAATTATAGTCAGAGAGAATCCATAAAGAAAAAAAAAGAAAAATCTCTCTGCCAATAAAAATTCTTCAAAAATCTTCTAAGCTATGCAAGCTAAACCTCATAAAAAAAAACAAGGAAACAAATAAGAATTTGGAAAGACCAAAACTTGAATAAATCATTAGAGTTTAGAACCAAGGTTTTTGAATTTCAAACAGAACATGCAAGAAGTGTTGATGAGAGAGAGAGGGTACCAATGGTGGGAGACAGATCATGAACAAAGTCAGATATGAAACTGAGAAGAAGGCTGCTCTTGCCAACACCGGAATCACCAATCAACAGTATCTTGAATGAGTAATCATAACTGTTATTCCCTCCTTTTGAACAAGACCCCATCACTCTTTATACCACTCAAAACTTTTTTTCTCCTTCTTTCTTCCTCAGTTCTCTACAAATTCTTCCATGCCATGCCAGTTCTTTTCTCCATATTCATCATAAACAAAGCACTTTGAAAGACACAATTTTGGGAGACACAGACACAGACAGAGACAGAGAGGTAAGAGGTAAAAATGCGAAATTTCGTGGGGTGGAT
Organism: Corylus avellana; assembly: GCF_901000735.1. Classification (NCBI taxonomy): domain Eukaryota; kingdom Viridiplantae; phylum Streptophyta; class Magnoliopsida; order Fagales; family Betulaceae; genus Corylus; species Corylus avellana. Next base: position 24,184,777 of record NC_081547.1, read on the forward strand.
GAGATACTGGTGATGTGGTTGGCCGGTAGTGTACGTGTGAGACTTTGCAGTTAAACAAACGAAATGGCAATTCATACAAGGGTTTTAGGACAAACGTCTTCTTTCCTAGGACCGGATTCTCGGATCATTCTACAGCTCCACGCGCTCTTGCAGGCACTTGTTTGCCGGACTTTTTGGCATTTAATACTTTGTCCCCTAGTGAATAAGTTCCGCCCACCGCTTCTTTTACATGGAACTTCTCCTACACTCCTCCAGTTGCCAGCTGATGAAATTTTTGCTGGCGTTTTACTGGGAAAAAAAAAAAAAAAAACTGTTTTGTGAATTATTATTGGGAGTTACTTTTGTAACACTAAATGGAGAAGATGGAGATTTCAAGTGTATTGAAATCTGTACATTATAGGAAGATAATAATAAACAGATGAGGAGAAGTTAAAGAAGATTAGATGATGAGCTTAAACAGGTATTATCAAGATCACAATATGAATTTGGATTTGATGCTTCCAGATATCACACAGCTCAGACAACAAAATTGCCATTGTTAATTAATTAAAGCACAAAACGGTTTTGTATATTACTAAATTGGACAAATAAATCTCATCCAAAAAGGGTTTTTTTTTTTTTTTTTTTTTTTTGGCTTAGATTTTTTTTAATCTCTCTCTGTCTTCCATTTTCATCACTAAAAAAAGGGAATAAAAAAAAGTAATATCATAGTCAGTGGTTGTATGATTATCATTTCTTAGTTGTAGTACAACATCATTACCTTAGCACTACATGTTACAACTAGTGCCACTTGCATTATACATGCACTAACTGGCTTGAAAATTGATCATTGTTTAGATAATGACTTTTCTTTTTTTTTTTTTTTGGGCATTGTTTCTTTTTTCTCTTTAGGATTAATTGCATGACAAACTATGGTTTGACATTTCTACAATTCTAAGGAATCTCAAGGTGCGTTTGGCAAAGGACTTGAAAAATAAAGTTGCTTGAAACTGTAGCAGATTTGATTGATATGAGAAAAAAAGTAAGAATGTTTTATATGAAAAAAAAAA
>NC_081547.1:24186230-24212060 GCF_901000735.1 Corylus avellana
ATAAGAATGTTGAAGTTGATTTTTAGAGAAATAGCGTGAGATTTTTTTTTGGGTCCGGACAAAGCCTGAAAGCCTAGCAATTCATTCAATGCAACCCGTTCATTCAGAAGGAATGGTTTTGATTGAACCACATAGGGACTAAAAATTAAAAGGATTACTCTTTAATGTTGTAGGCATTTGCAATCTCACCCATAAAGCTAAAAGGTGTAATGTTGGGTCGTCGCTATTTTAAAACTTTGCAATATTACATCTTATTAGAATTTTATGTTAAAAACAAAAACATTAAGAGAGAATTAACCACCTCTTACCTCTTAAGTTGGTGATCGGCCAAAAAAATATAAAAGTAGAGGTTCTATGAAATTGTAGAGGTTTTATGATAGTTGGAGTGGGTCGACGGCCACCCTCTCATTCTTCCAAGGAGTGATTGGGGCGAGCTAATTACGAGAAAGAGAGAGAGAGAGAGAGGGTCGGCTCACTCTCTATAAGTAGCATGAAAGTGGTTGACTATAGCCTAAATATTTTTGTTTTCGGTGGTCAATCATTCACAAACTAATTATGGGGTGGCTAATTACCATATCCGCTCTTTTAAAAATAATTAAAATAAATAACTGGGATTAATAAAATTGTATGAACTCAATCCGACCAACTATTTAAAATAAACGGTTTTTTTTTTTATAAAAAAAAAAAAAAAAAAAAAAAAAAAAAACTGAAATTAAATAAACAGTTTGGATCCAACTCAATTCGACAAACTATTGCCAAGTGCCTTAACTTTTGCATTTTTTTTTTTTTTTTGTAAATATTGCACTTTCATAATATAATAAATAGATTACAACATAACACAAAACCAAGAGGTGAGCGCCTCGACAATAAACGCAATCATAAAAGACAATGCTAATAAAAAAAGTGAAATTGAAACAACCGAACAGAAAATAAATGCATAAATAATCTCAAGAAACTATAAATTATTTAAACCTCAATAACTTAGATAAAATCAATAAATTAGCCCCTAATACAACAGTAACACTCAAACAAAAGACAAATAAGAACATAACTCTCAAAAGAGCCGAACCTTTGCTGAGATAAGACAACTTTTGCATTTAAGAAGATTGGGAATAGGGCTCCTTAAAAGTATCACCATAAACAAAAAAAAAAGAGAGAGAAATGGGAGAAACTGTTTTTGGAGTGGGATTTGTGGATATTCCTGGGATGTACCACTACCACCAACTCCGGCAACTAATAATTACTACCAAATTTCAAATACTTCGGCTTTAAATTTCTGGGTTAAATTTACAAATAGGGTGAGGATTTACTAAAATTTTTAAAAAAATTTATTTTTAAAAATTTTGAATTTAAATTATTTATTTTTTATCTAATAATTATTATTTTGTCACGTATCACATTATTAATAAAATATTAAATATTTATTATTTTATTAATAATAAGACACGTTTCTTTAAAATATGTAAACACGTTTTAGTGTATAATTGTAAGATATTAAATTTATTTATTTTTCAATTGTTAATAGGATTCTAATTAGTTGGTAACACGTAGTAGTAAGTTGTAAAAATATTTTTTTTTAAAAAAATGTAGGCCAAATAGGCAATTACTCTCCAAATTTGATACATATAAGATAAAAAGAATCATGTGCCGAATTAATTGACACAACACCTCGAACACCATATTATGATAATAATATATGTATTTATTCAGTAATATTATAAATTATATTTTTTATCTTAACCATAATTTAATTGTTAAATCAACATTATAAAATAATTATTGAACATATATTAAAAAAAAAAAAAAAGAAAAAAAAAAAAGAGTGTATAGTGCACGCGCCTTGAATGGGCGAGGAGCGAAGGTATGTTGGCAAAGCACGGTACTGGCAGTGCCAGAGCTGAACAAGTGTTCACCATGCAACCAGCACGCAACTACACCTGCCACCTACACCACCTAAACAAGTGTTCACCAATACCATCTCCATGTTTCCTATTTCTTTTATTTTATGATTAATATTTAATACCCTTTTTTTTATGCTAGGTGTTCAAATTCAATCATTTAGACTCGGTTCGTTTAGTTGCAAAATGATTTGGGAAAAATATTTTTCGTATTTTTTGATATTTAGTGCAACGTAAAATAATAGTCAATAAAAAATATTTTTTCTTTAACCGAAAATTCTTCTTTAATTTTCGAAAAATAGTTTACGATTTTGAAAATCATAAACTATTTTTTGATTTTGAGCATCTCATTCTCAAATCGACAAACCCTGCCAAGACCCGCCTAGGACCCCGCCGGGACTTGACCGGGACTTGACCAGTACTCATCCAGGACCCCACTGGGGACTTGCCCGGAACCTGATCAAACCTATTAGAGACCTGCCCAAGACCCGACTAGACCTGCCCAGGACCTCGATGGGACTCGCCCAGGACCATGCCGAGACTTGATGGGAACCCGACGTTAGACAATATTTTTAGCGGAAAACATTTTCCTTGAAAATGATTACTTATTAAACAGTTTTCGATATTTGGCATGTACGAAAAAAAGGTGTGTCCTCGATGTCGGAAAATGTTTTTAGCATAAAACATTTTCCTGGAAAACATTTTCAGCATAAAACATTTTTCGGTATTTGGTGTGTATGCAAAATCATATTAAACACTAAATTACGAAAATGTCCCTGTCGAGTCTTGGGAGGGTCCTGCCAGGGTCCCGAGTTGATCTCGACGGGGTCCCGATAGGCGGGGTCTGAGCAAGTCCTGAGTGAGTTGCAGTGGGGTCTTTGCGGGATTCAGTTAAGACACCTCTAAGACTTGGTCATGATATTTTCATAATTTAGAGTTTAATATGATTTAATGAATATATATATATATATATATATATATATATATATATATTGTAATTTTTCGTACGTGCCAAACGCCGTAAAATGTTTTTCAAAAAAATATTTTTTGTTGAAAATATCTTATGGCGAAAAGCATTTTACAGCAAAATAAATGGAGCCTAATGTCTCAATCCACTAAGGCGGAGTGTTTACATTCAAACAATAAAATAAAATAAAATAAAAAAATCCGAAAACTAGACTAATGCAATTGCAAGTTTGGATCACCATGTACTCTGTTTTTTTTTTTTTTTTCTAATAAAAAAATGGTAGGTCGAGAAGATCAATTATGGCTATCTTATAGAGGTATAACTATAGTAGTACCTACTCACTGAGAGCCGAATTGGAAGAACTTAGACGGTGGGAACAACATCAAGTCCAACTAAATCATAGCTTGACTCAGTCCTATCATGACATCAATGAGAATCCAATGCTAACCACTTGAGAATTTATTTGGGCCATTGAACTACCATCATTGATAGTTTTGTACTCCGTTTGTTAATATGTTTAAGATAATTTTTTTTTTTGTTGAAATAATGTTTTGATGTGACATGAATGTAAAAATAATTTTAATATTTTGTGAGTATTTTGAGTTTTAGATTGTTTGTTAATTGTTTGGATTAAAAACAAATCTGGTTAACTTATGGGATAAATTATTTTCCAAAATAACGTAATAAAATAATATTTATTTTTAAAGTACTTAATTATTTATAAACAAACATCAATTTAATAAAATTTTGATGTTCCAAACTTGGCAAAAATAAAAAATTATATCTAATTTCAATTTGTTCACTTTTCTGTCAGTAGCATGTAAACCATTTATAAATGTGGTTGGTAGATTCATCATCATTGCTATACTTAGATTCACCGATTTGACAAACAATCCAATTATTTATTTATTTTTTTAAAAAAATCTCTAATATTTTTATTTTTTTTATATCACATCAATCCCTTCTTATTATTATTTAAACAAATCCTATGCACTTCTTAAAAAAAAAAAAAAAAACTGTCCCTGCATTTCTCAATTTCATATTATGTATACATGTCCAAATATATGCATGCCTGCTCACAAGTAGTAGTCCAATTTTTTTGGTCAAAGTCCAGTGTTGCACTTTCTTTGGAAAGTGAAAAAAACACCAGAATGGCAGAATCTAACATGCTGCGCATGGGTCCCGCCGTCTATAACATTGTTTTTTTTTTTCACAAAAAAGTTTATCAAATTTAAAAATAAATAAAACAGGTACCATTTAAAAAAAAAAAAAAAAAAAAACTATTATTAAATAATGTCCATCAACTTTTAAAAATGAACATTATTGTAAGATTCTGACATAAATTAATAATAAATCAAACAAAACGGAAAGTCTATAATAAAGAAACGATAGGTCAGGCCACGTAGTCTCCATGCATGGTGAAGGATTGTGACACGTGCGACCACTGACACCTAAAAGTGGGGACATGCTTTTGTCTCTCGTTTGACCATTTCTGCCTGTTTTCAAACTTTTCGCAGTCACGGAGGGAATTCGTCCACAAATTTGTATACACTTTTATTTTTATATTACATTAATTAATTACTTATTATTATTATTTAAATAAAAAATTAATAATAAAACTCTCATTTGTTAAGTATTAACAAATAAATCAAAACCCAATATTACTTTTATTTTTATATTATGTATCATAACTAAAAAAATAAAATAAAAAACATATTCCGAAAAAATTTGCCAAACAAACCTATAAAAGAAGTGATCAGACCTTGATATAAAGCGTTAAAAGCTACTACATTGGTTTCTTGCCTTTGGAGGGTCACTGCAATTGTCAAGAGGGCCGGAGATTCCCATGATAACGATATTGCCGATCCTTTCATAACGGTCAACTTCTTCGTCGTAAATTGCCATTATAGTACCGAAAGATATGAGACAAACTTCTCTTTTTGCTTTTCTTTTCTTGCTTAATAAGGAGTATATATATATATATATAAGTATTATCATTATTTTTTTTTTGAAAAATAAAACAAAACATATATATATATATATATATGTTTTGCATTTACTGTGAAAAGTATTGCATTTACTTTTTGTTGTTTTCAGGTGAGCTAAAATTTCATTCGTTTATGGAGTCACACAAGGCTCTTAATTAATTGACCAGCCATAAATACTTAGACGTAGGAGGAGTCCATGAAAATCGAGGCCGAATGAGGTATTTTAATATAATAAACATTTATATTAAATTTTTAAAAATTTAAAATCATTATTTTAACTTTTTTTTTTCCTGACATGTCCACACAAGAGGGAAAATGAGGATTCGAACTAGCGACCTTCGCTTCATTAGGCGTGGTCACAACCGATTGAGTTACCTTTTAGGGATACTTGTGACTAACTAATCAAATTGTTGTGTTTAAGTCGTTTTAATATGTTGTCAAGGGGTAGCTCAATCGGCTGGGGATCACATTCACACCTTATAAAACAGAAGTCACTAATTCAAATCCCCATTCGTGTGGACGTGTCAAAAAAAAAGAAGAAAAAGTTTTAATATATTATTCTCAATAAATAATATGGTAAGTTCATTTTTCTTAACGAAATTTCAAATAAACTCTAAATCGATCGCACGCATAAATTACGGGTCACTTTTTTTCTCTTCTTAATAAAACATTCCCATCCCTTTCTTCCCCTCTTGATATTTAGCTTGATAGTGAAAATGATCATGATCCACCTATGTAGTTTTTTCCTGTTATTGTCTTACTTATAATAAAATATTTATTTATTTTTTTAAAAGAAAAAAGAAAAAAGAAAACCATGGTCATGAAAGCTTTAATTAATTAGTGAATTAGCAAAATCATAATTCTGTTGGTCCACGTATTAACAACTTGCCGTAGGGGTGAAGACTCCGATAGATAACGTGTTGTTTATTCTTTGATATCATCTGGGATCCGCACATAAATGCTTCCTTTCTGTTCCAGACACTTCTTTCTACTGCTTTTCTGGATCATCATTCATCATCCCCTCTCTATATATATATTTCCACACTCTTATTAATTTAGCAGTAATATTAATTTCCATCTCTGTTTTCTTTTCTGGAATCTGCACTGTCCACACGCTATAGGCTCGAATATATTCGATCCGACGTCAGACCCGCATGGAGATCCGGCATGGCTCTCACTGTCCCTCTCAGGCTGTGAAAAACAACCATGAAAACAAAGTATACGGCCTTTCTATGCTAAACATAACAAAACCCCTTCTCTTTTTTACTTTTTACTTTTTAACAAAAGTTCATAAAAGTTAAAAAAAAAAATCTTCTCTCCCCATTATCTCATGCATTCATCGGCGGTCCCTCCTCTTTTAGAAATGGTCTGCATAAAAAATATCTACATGTGTCAGTTTTTGAGTATACCATTTTTATTTAACTTGTGTTTAAAAACACTCCCAATTATTTTCCGATCATGTCATGTACCGTGATTAAGAGCGGTAAATATTACTTTATGTAACTTAAACAACTTTGATGAAATAATCATTTTAAAAGTCCGCATTTAAAAAATGTTTTTCTTAATTTTACAAATAATAATGTGTCTCATAACACGTGAAAAGTAAATACTACTTTTACTAGCTAACAAACATGAAAGTCGTTTGTTATAAGATATTTTTATCTTTGAAAAACAAGAAATTTAACACATATACAAACCCATTTAAAAAAGTAATTGAAATCGTAATCATATATTTTCAAAATGATTTTGTAATCGTTTGAGAATGCTCTTAAAAATGGCTTCCTTTTTTTTTTTTTTTTGGTAAAATAAAATTTTAACAAACAACGCGGATTTATACTCATAAAATATTTAGTAAGAGATAGGGCATCTTGCCGATCATCGCATCGGCTTTGCTATTGGGATCGTTTTCAAATAAATCATTTAAAAGTAAATTGTTTTCTTAAACAAAAACCAACATAATTTTCTTACCATATCTCTCTTATCAATTTTTGTTTTTCATCTTGAAAGTTGCTAGCTTGCTTACATTTTCTTTAATAACAAAAAAAAATAAAAAATTTCCAAATTTAAGCATTTCAAAGGCTCAAAACGTCCACAAATTTAAAACACAACAGACAAAAAACCCCCCAAAAAAGAAAAGGAAAAAAAAAAAGAAAAAAGAAAAAAAACCACCAAAGGAAAATCGCAATTGTGCCTTGTAATCGAAGGTACCCCTTCGTTGTTCCTTCAGCCTTACTCAAAGGCGAAAGCCCCATCTTCTCATCCCTCCCAACTCCCCAAAACCCTAGCCTCCGCTTCCAACAGAAAATGTCTGCAATGGGCCGTGACACGCCGGCTGTGCCAGCGCCAGCAGCAACAGCGCCGACGGCGCTGGCACCTGGGTTCAGGTTCCACCCCACAGACGAGGAGTTGGTCATATACTACCTTAAGCGCAAGGTCTGCGGCAAACCCTTCCGAATCAATGCCATCTCTGAGGTCGACATCTACAAAAGCGAGCCTTGGGACCTCGCAGGTAACCCCTTCTCTCTTTATCTCCTGATTTACTTGTAAATATATTCACCAAATGGTATGTACGTGTATAATATGGTCATTTCTTTACTGGGAAGCTATCTATAGGTTTTTAAATCGTGGTTTTTGTTCATGGGTTTTTCTCGTTTACATGTTATTGGTGCTCCTTTTCCTTTACGTTGATGTGTTTTCTTCTTTGGGTATTGATAATCTTTTGACAGGTTGTCAGTGGTTGTATCTTTGGTTTGGTTGTAATTGTTGCTTATATTTTTCTAGGCTGCAACTTTTTTCCCCTTCAATGGGTTTTTATTTGATGCTTTTTGTTTAATTTTTTAAAATGGGTGTTTAGATAAGTCGGGGTTGAAGACCAGGGACCAAGAGTGGTACTTTTTTAGTGCATTGGACAAGAAGTATGGCAATGGGGCGAGAATGAACAGGGCTACAAACAAAGGGTACTGGAAGGCGACCGGGAACGACCGGCATGTCCGCCACGAATCTAGGACAGTGGGGCTGAAGAAAACGTTGGTTTTTCATAGTGGGCGAGCCCCGGATGGGGTAAGAACCAATTGGGTCATGCATGAGTACAGGCTTGTTGATGAAGAATTGGAGAAAGCTCGGATGGGAGTCACACAGGTAAGAAAGGCTGTGGAAAAATTGTGGTTAATGGTTTTATGTATTTTTATGCCTTTGTTTAGTTGCTGGAAAAAATTTTATGAAATGGGGATTTGGAACATTTATGGATTATGCGGTTTGGCTTGACTGTATGAAAAACTCACAACTCTTGGGACATTTAGTTGATGTTAGTAAACTGGAAGAGCTAGTTAATTTTGGTTCCCCAAGAAGTGATAATCTCAATTTGGAAGTTCAAAGTTGTTCATTTCCTACATTTTTCTCAGTGACTAGAAAGTGTTTTTTTTTGTTTTGCTAATTGGAAACATATTGATATTATTATTATCATCATTATTATGGTTACGGCTTTAATTCTAACGTATGTTTTGAGTTCTTGTTTGGGTGGAGAAGGATGCGTATGTGCTGTGTAGAGTATTTCATAAGAATAATATAGGACCACCGAATAGCCACCGATATGCACCTTTTATTGAGGAGGAATGGGATGATGGTGCACCAACTTTGTTTATGGGGGAAGACGCTGGGAATGAAGTGGTAGCTGGTCATGATGCATGCGATGAAGACACTGGCCATGATGCATGTGCTAAAGAAGCCAGCCATGGTGCATTTGTTGAACAGAATGGCCATTGTCCATATGTCGAGAATATTTGTGGCGAATGTGTCGAGAACCGTCAGGATTCATTTGTTGAAGGGAATAATATTGAGCAGGTTTGCTTTTTCTGATATGGTTCTTTTATTTGTTTACCAATGTCTTTGTTGAAGTTTTGAATTATAGATGCTGAAATGTGTCACATTATAGTTGCAAAAATATTGAGTGATAACAGCATGAGTAACATGCAGGCAGCCAAACAGGTGGTCAACTGCATACCAAGATTTTTATTGAATTGCATTGGGGGAAAAGCAATTAATATCCTCAGTTTTTAGGCATATTGGATGGTTTATTATTTCTAAGGTTTCTTCCTGTACTTCAATTGATTAAATGAGGTATAAGTACCTCTTTCCGATAATCACCCAAACAAGATGTGTTTCACATGCTTAACAATAAGAGTTTTAATTTCTTGATTGGTTGTGTTGACTGAATTGATGAATCACTTACAAATTTTTCCCATCCTGGTCATTATTCTAGCTTATAGCTAAATTGATGGGAGACACAAGAAGCTTCTTCTTATTTTTCTCCATTTGCTATCTTTTGTGTGTTAAAGATCTGGTTACAAATTGGAAACAACATTGTGAGATTGGAAATCATGCTGTTTTGTCATTTTCCTTAAAATTATTTAAGAGGGAGGGTCACCCGTCACGGTGCTTCTTCGCATTACATTGGTCAAATGGTGTAATGCCTAATTGGATGCATATAATCTTTATTGTCCAGTATATCTGTGATACTGCTTCTTTCCTGCTAGGATTATGGCTTAATAGGCATTGGAGAAAACTTGTTCTGAGACTATGTGGGCTGACGTTGATGTTTTCATGGGTTCAACTGAAAGGCGCTGGAGTTTCACCCTACTCCTAAGTTGGAGCAACAGGCAATGGATTGAGCGCATTTTTCCCAAGAGAAAACTTGTTCTGAGACTGTGGGCTGAGGTTGATGTTTTCATGGGTTCAACTGAAAGGTGGTGGAGTTTCTTCTGGGATATTTACATCTGCAAAGTAGTTAAAAGCTCCGAGGGAAAGTTAGAAGGTGAATCAGAAAAAAATACAGGAGGATAGAGGTTTTTCTGAAGATTATCTGTGTGTTGGAGAGGAATAGTAGGGATTCTGGGTGTCTGATCTAAGGAGGACAAACTATGTTACAAGGTAAGTTCATAGGTTGGTAGAGTTGGCGATCAGCTGGAAGCGAAGGCAAGAGCTTTAAGAGCTGGAGAATTCTCATTGGATGGAAAATGTGCACAGAATATCTAGTTTTATTTTTGATAAAATAATAATAGAGGTCTTGAGGAAGGTGCTGAGGGAAGTTAGAAGTAGAGGTGAGTTCTTTCAAGAGGCTCTTTGAGAGGCAGCATGAGGACACTTCAGTTGGATTTTGGATCTCTTTGAGTTTCATGATATAGAGCACTATATTTTGAAGTAATTTGAAAAACTTGTTAGAGAGGAAAAAGTGGTGGGATTTGGAAAGAAGTTGAATGTTAAGAACGAATTTGGTTCAGATATGATGCATATGGCTGTCTAATTTTGTTGTTCATAGTGCCTTCACATCCATGATAGAGGACTTTTGAGAGTTCTGAGATGCAATGCTGGTCTTTTTGATTCCTTAAGTAGACATAAATGGTGGGCATTCAAGATTTTTTGCGAAGATAATTTGTTGGCAGCGTTCATGTGCTTGGATTGTACCAGTTAAGAGGCTGGTAAATGGTACAACCTTTGGAGACCTTGTTTAAAAACAAGATGTAAAGCACATTATTTAAGTAATAGTTGAAAATAATATATGGAAAGTATGGTTTAAAAGGGGTATACCTCAAATGTTTAATGAGGTAAAACTGTAAACTTGTCTTCAGTTAAATTTGGTTTTTAACTTCTAGATCATGTGCTTGCTGGTTTGTGAAATCCTCAGATGCTTTTTCTTACAACATGGAAGTGAAACCAAGCCAATTTACACCAGCTAGCTGTAAGTGTTAAAGTCAGACTTCTTATAAAAAAAAAAGCGCTCAAATGAGACTTGTCTATATTATAATGAACCTGTTAAGTGACGCACCTAATGACATGATCCAGGTGAGTAGTTCGGGTATTTTGTTTGCTTGTTTAACTAAATGGTCTAATTTAGATATGATATCTTTGTCTCACAATATTTTTGCTCATATGTTATCGCTGAACTCGAGAAATGGAGAGTGGAGTTGCAGTACATTTAGTAAAGCATGTTTACACCTTATTTGCAAATTGGGTTTATATTGGATATCCTATGTATTACATTATGATAGTTCCCGTAGGTGCTTGCTTATTAAGTTGGCTTCCAATTCCAAATCAGTGAATAAAGGGAAAAAGAATTAAAATGATTGGCTTCTTCTGTTAACTATGATTCTAAGGGTGGAAGTTCTAGCTGAGGTAGAGTGAAGGGGAGGGCTATTCCAGTACTTTATGAAACCTAAGTTGTTATCTTGGAATGTGAGAGGGCTGAACAAGGTGGACAAGTGCTTGAGGGTTCATAATTTACTTGGAGAAAGGAGGCGGATGTTTGTTTTCAAGAAACTAAATTGGAGTGTTTTTAATGATATTTCAATTACTTTTTTTTTTTTTAAAAAAAAAAAAAACTAAATTGGAGCATCTCTTGCAATCTTGTGCATAGTCCTCAATACGTTGATTGGTGTTGTTTAGATTCTAAAGGGGTGTTCGGTGGGATTTTGCTTATGTAGGAGAGGAGGGTGGGTGGAAAAATCAGAAAGTGTATGGGGGAGTTTACTATAGCTTGTTCCTTCAGAAATGTTGAAAATCAATTTAAATGGGCTTTTGTGGGGGTTTATGGTCCTAATTATGATTGTGATGGAAGATTTTTATGGGGCAAGTTGGCTGGTTTGCGTAGTTGATGGGATTTGCCATGATGCATCAGGGAGATTTTAATGCCACTCATTTTTCTAGTGAGAGATTGGGTGAAGCCCATTATTTGTCTAGTTATGGTGGAGTTTTCACATTTCATTGTTTACCAGGGTCTCATAGATATTTCACTTGTAGGTGGTGAACAATCATTACCCATCTCTTGGTCTAAAATAGACGGATTTCTAGTCTCCCCTGGTTGGGAGACCCAGTTTCTTGAAGTGTCTCAGATGAGGCTGCAAAGACTTTGCTTAAATAATTTCTCCGTTCATCTTGATTGCGGAAACTTTCATGGAGGGAAAAGGTACTCTAACTTTGAGAATATGTGGTTGAAATGAGAGGGTTTCATGAAAAGGGTGAAACAATAGTGGACTTCTTACCACTTTCAAGGTTCTCCGAATTTTATTTTGGCTTGCAAACTAAAGGCTATGAAAACTGATTTAAAAGTATGGAACAAGAAGGTGTTTAGCAACTTAGAGAGACAGAAAAAGCTTCTTTTGGATGGGTTATATGATCTACATCTTCCTCCATGAAGTAGGGACTCTAGCAACCTGTTGTTTCTCTCGGAATGTTTCCTTAATCTCCTTTTTTTTTTTTTGGGTTTAAAATTGAGATACCTATTGCCGCATGTTGCACAGATTACCTCATCTGGTAGTTATCCATTGAATAACAATGCCCTTATAGGATTACTTTATTTGCTTTTTTATTTTTTTATTTTTTTATTATTGATTGAACAGGTTTCTCCTCCCAACTAAATGCAGAATCAGATGTTGATGCTAAAGCTTTAACATCAACTGATTTGTACATATCATTTGAGGCAAAGAATAAAACTTGAAGATGCCAGAATCTGGAAGAATGTTATGTACCGGTACAATATTGATAATCCTCCAATTGTTTGGGATGGTGTGGTGAGGTTGGGAGTGTTTGTTTGGCGCAAGAAATCCTTGTTAGCTAATATATGCAGGTTGGCTATGGGTGAGACTGTCTATAATCTCTGGAAAAACTAATGAAATTAAGCATGGAAGTCACCAAAAAACAGAGGAGCAGATCTTGAGGAATATCTACTTGGAGGTGCGTACCAGAATCCTAGGAGTGAGGAAGTTCGAAAGGAATGAGGAAAACTTGCTTCTTTGCTGCAAATGAAATCTTTCAGAGGAGCTGCTATTCTGATCGACAGTTGTTTAAAATGTTGTTTGTAGTTTTGTTTGGGTTCTGTATTTTGTTTAAGTAGCTTCTGCTGGTGGTTGTTTGCTTGATGTTATGCAGGTGCGTTTTTGTTTGCCTGGGTTGGAAGGCTTTTGGTTGAGTAGTTGGTGTTGGATATTATGTGTAGTGTCTGGTTCTCAGCTGGTTCGGCTGTGTGGTTGCAATTGTTTAGTTGTTAATGGATAAAGTAATCATTCATAAAAAATAAAAATAAAAAACTTTGAAGATGCTGCAGCTGAGCATTAGAAGATTTTGATATTTTGGAAGAAAGGAGAGCTTCATGTGACAAGGAGAAAATGAAGAAGGCTAAATCTATCAGTCACTTGGAGAGGTTTACTCTTATGGAGGGGGTGAGTTGGAGACAGAAATTGAGGGCGTTGTGGCTAAGAGAGGGTGACAAGGGCACAGTTTTTCTATCAAGTAGCCAACTCAAATAAAAGGAATAATTCTGCTGAATCTTTGATGGTTAATGGTGCCGTTTCTACAGATCATTTTGAGATTAGTGAAAATATTGTGCAGTTCTATAATAATTTGTATACTAAACAGTTCAGTTGGCGGCCTAATCTGGATGATCTTTCTTTTGATTCTTGTGGTGTGGTGTTGGTGGTGATATTTCATTTGGTAAGTTGGACCAAGGTCTATTCTCTGATTTTTTAGGGGGGTTGAGGGTCTAAAATTTACTTTTGTTTAACCGAGCCTTCTTAGGGAAACAGTTATGGCACTATGCATATGAGAGAGATGCTTTGTGGAGAGTGGTTGTGGATTCCAAATATGGCAGCTCATAGGGCGGGTAGAGTTCTAATAACGTTATTTGGTTGCATGAGGTTGGTCTCTAGAAAAACATCAAAATGGGTTGGGGGAGTTATCTAGATTTACTAGTTTTGAGGTGGGTGATGGTTTCAGGATTAGATTTTGGCACAACATTTGGTGTGAGGATCAGACCCTTAAGGTAGTTTTTCTAGAGTTATACAGTATTGCTTGCTTTAAGGATGCTTTTGCGGTAGATCATTTGCAACTTTCTAGTGACCCTTAATAGCAGAACATTAATTTTATTAGAGTGGCACATTATTGAGAGGTAGATTTCATCACCTCGTTCTTCAATTTGTTGTATTCCATTAGTCTAAGACGGGGTAGGAAAGACAAGCTCTATTGGACCCCTTTCAAAAAAGGGTTGGTTGACGTCAGATCATTTTATAAGGTCCTAACTCCCCCTGACAGTACTCCTTTCCTTTGGAGGAGTATTTGGCGAAATAAGGTTGCCTTGAGAAGCTTTCTTTGCCTTGTTGGCTGCTTTAAAGATAACTTAAGGAAGTGGAATCTCATAGTGGTAGATTGGTGTTGCTTGTGCAAGAAGAGTGGGGAAAATGTAGATTACCTTTTGCCTAGAAAGAAATAAGAGGGCTTTTGAGGTCTAAAGAAGTCAGTGAAGGAAATTAAGTTTGACATTTCTTAAAGAGGGGAGGGGGAGGGGGGGGGGGGTATGATGGGAATGTTGCCGGAATGATTTCTAGTTGCGGCCCAATGCGCTGCATTATGGGCGCAGAAGTTTGCACAATTACCTTCCTAACTTCCCAAGATGAGGAAGTTTGGTTGTTGATTTTGCAAAGATAGGCAGTTAGTGGGAGGGGGTCCAGAGGAAAGGGTTTGGAGGTTTGCGGATTTTCAGAATTTCCTTTGCACTAGCAAGGTCAAAAAGGGAGTTGATGGGGTTCTCTAGGCTAAGGTGTTGGGATTTATGGGATCAGAAATGCTAAGAGAGGGGAGGTCATTGTTTCTGGGAAACTTTGGGGAGGGTTTAAAGGAGGGGATGGTTGGGATCCATTTGGGTAGTTCGGATGGGGAGATGGGAAGAGGGGCGAGCAAGATGATAAGTTCCAGCAGAGATTAATGCCTTAGTCTGCAAAATACCATCCAAAGCCAAGCAACAGAGTTAGTAGGAGGAGAGGAGAGAAAACTACCATGTTTGAACTACTTATCTTGAAGCTGTTTGACCCGAAGACAGTCAAAATTTGACAGGATTTTCCAGCCAAGCTTAGCAATGAGAGCCATATTCACATTCCTCATTTGCCTAAAGCCTAGGGCACCTTGAGGGCGGGGAAGACACACTGAGCTCCAAGACTTGAGAGTAAGATTCCTGGTTTTCCAAAACCCCCACCAGAAATCTTTGAAAATTTAGTCGAGCTTGTTGCCGAGGTTGGAGGGAAGCAGGAAAGTGCTCATGGCATAAGAGTGAATGTCTGAAGCAACTGCTTTGATGAGGACAGTCCTAGCTTGTGAAAGGATTTTTTCCCTCCACAGCCATCCCCTTTGCCCAAAACCTTGTCCAGGATATCTTGGAATGCAGCCTTTTTGGACTTGTGGAAAAGGATAGGGAGGCCCAGGTATTTAGGGCTTTGTTGGGGGGTGCACGGCTGCACAGACCAGTTGTTAAAGAGAATGGAGGATTTATTGGTGTCAATGGCTTGCACAGACCAGTTGCAAGAAGTGTCCAAACAGTTTTTGTTGGTGGCAGCCTCAGAGGAGGTAGCTTTTGCAAAAATCATAAGATCATCAGCAAAGAGGAGGTGGGCTATGAGCAGTTTCTGGCCATTTTGATACCCTTGAGGAGGCCAAGGGATTCTTCCCTCAAAAACAGCCTTGAGAGGATTCAGTGTTATGAATGAAAAGGAAAGGGGAGAGGTCAAAGGGGCTGCCATTTATTAGTATGGAGGAGGTAAAAGTGATGCAGATACAAACCCAATTTGTCCAGCTGGGGCGGAACCCCAACTTGGCCATAATGGCAAGGAGAAATTCCCATTCTATCCTATCAAGGGCTTTCTTGATGTCTATTTTGAGAGCCATAAGGCCTCCTCTCCCTTTTTTGGATTTAAGGGAGTGGAGGAGTTCACGGGCCAAAATAGAGTTGTCTTGAATATTTCTGGTAGGAAAAAAAGCAGACTGGAAGAGGGAGATGATGTTATGGAGCAGGGCTTTAACCGGTTGGCTAGAATCTTGGAGATGATCTTATAAATGATGTTGCAGAGGCTAATAGGTCTGAAGTGGTTTACATAGAATGGGCCAAGCTGTTTGGGGACAAGAGCTATGAAGGTGTGATTCTCTTCTTTTAAGAGATTGTGTCTCTTGAAGAAGTCTCAAATGCTATGAAGGACAACATTTGTAAAAGAGAGTTGTGAACCCATCAGGGCCAGGGGCTTTAGTGGAGCCAAGACTGGAAAGGACTTTGAAGATCTCTTGTTCAGTGGGGATTGCCCTGAGAGCTTCATTCTCCTCAAGGGAGACAGAGCTGTCAAAGAGGTTAAGAAGATCTTCGGAAGGGGGGAACAGAGGGAACAGAACAGGTTTTGGAAGTGGTTCACAAACAACTTCCTATGGCTGGTCTATCAGAGATCCAAGACCCAGAGGAAGTCCTGAGTAGATCAACAACATTGTGCCGCATAATCAGGGTGGAGGTGTGAAAGAATCTAGTATTCTAATCCTTGCAGGTTACCCATGTTTTCTTGGACATTCATCCAGAGAAGCTCTTCCTTGATAGAGCTGCTTGAGATGGAGTTCAATAGAGAAAAGAGTGGGGAGTATGAGGGGCTTTCTGGGCTTGATCAATTTTGAGGAGAAGTGTGTCTATCGTCTTATGGTTGTGGCCAAGGTGGTGAGTGTTCCAGAGTTTGAGGGCAGATTTAGTGAGTTTAAGCTTACTGGACAGGGAGTAAGCATAAGTTGGAGGTGCTTAAAAGGATGGGGTTGTGGTCCGAGGCATGAGCAAGAATATGAAGCAGAAAGAAGGCAGGAAAGAGGTGAATCCATTGACTAGAGGCTAGGCCCCTGTCAAGTCTCTCCTTGATAGGGTGTTTTACCTTGCCTATGGTTGGACCAGGCGAAAGGGTTACCAGTGAAGCCAAGGTAAGTCATACCAAATTGATCCATAAAAGATCGAAACACATCATCATTAGAGGAATTAGAAAAAGGTCTACCACCCAGCGCTTTTCAGATTGATCAAGAATAACATTAAAATCACCCAAACATAGCTCCCTGTCTTCTTTTTCCTGGCGCCCTTGCTCTCTAACTCTCTCTTCTCCCCCCGTCATCTTAACCTTGTTCTCATGGATTCCTCCCTCCAAGAACTCCAAAACCTGATAATACAAACAGAAGCCTTAGGTTGGGATGACTCCTCTTCCCTACTAGAAACTCTACCTGTTGATAAACCATAACCATGAAACCTTTGCCTAATTGGGAAACTCCCAGCCTCTAAGCACCTCAACCCTCGAATGGTTAGAGTTACTCTAACTAAAGTTTGAAACTTTTCTGCTCCCCTCTCTATAGAAGAGTTAGAACCAAACAAATATCCCTTCACTCTCACCAAATGTGCCCTTGGAGAGTCAATCCAGAGGAGAGAGACGGGTGAGCTTAGAGAGGGAGAGAGCATTTTAATAATGTCAGTCCATTCTTGATTCTTCTTGTCAAGCTCTTTCTTGAATTTTCTTGATATCCTTAAATTTAGGCATCGAGATTTTTTTTTTTTTCCTCTTTATTTATTTATTTTTTTTGGGTGATCCCATTTGTATACTACCAGTGTGTTATGCACCCTTGGTGTTTTTTTTTTTTTAGCATATTACTTATCCTAAAGAGAAAGACAGAAGACCAATGGTTTATTTCAAGAACCTAAAATAAAATCTTGGATTGTTGGAGGCGTTGGTAGTATTGTAAGAAATGGAACAAGGTAGGTCTATATTTATGGAGAGCTGAAATATGTTTTCTCCAAGTTAACTCGATAGTTTCATATGGTGTTTGAGACCTGAGTTTGATGCTCATAAAGTCAATGCTTGATGTGTTCTCATGATTAAAGAACTATGGTTGAAACAGCAGGATGTGTCTGTGTTGTCTACATGCAAAGTTAATTCGTTTGATACGTTGTTATCTGCTTAATTTGTTTATTCCATTATCAATATTAGTTGTTGTCATCAAGGAGTAGTTCAATTGGCTAAGAACCGCACTTCATGAAGTATAAATTACTAGTTCGAATCTCTTCTTTTCCCTCCTCTTGGAGACAAAAAATTACTTGTCAAAAGAAAAAGATATTGGTTGATTACTCTTCTTACATATATGTGTGTGTAGTCATTATCTTTGATTCCTTTATCCATGTATTATGTAGCTCATATACTCGTATGCTGAAGCCTTCTTGTATCTGATAATTACTTTCCAATTTCGGTTGTTCATTTCAGGATACTCCGTCCAGTAACGAGGCTGTTCTTAGAGCTAGTGAAATTCTGAGAGAGACTCAAAATGCTTCGGTTGTCTGCAAGAGTGAGAGAATGGATGATTATCTTTCACCGGGCATGGCTTTTCAAAGACCCTCCCTACTAATGAGATATAAAAGAAGGCGTCCGCAAGAAGTAAACCCTAACCAATCAAATGCTTCAGAGACTTCAACTAGGACGAGTCAGGATCATTGCTCATCTACAACGACAACCGCTGCAACAACATTGACAACGACGACAACCTCCACCACCACAGCAAAAACAAGAAATTTTCTCTCTGCACTGGTGGAATATTCTCTATTACAATCTATTGAACCCAAAGATAGTCTTTCAGTTACTCCTGCATTTGATTCTGCTAATCTTGATTCACCTCTGCCTCCTAGCTGCTTGAAATTCATAAAAGATTTGCAAAGTGAGATCCATAAAATTTCAGTAGAGAGGGAGACCTTGAAGTTTGAAATGATGAGTGCCCAAGCCATGATTACTATTCTTCAGTCTCGAATTGATCATCTGAACAAGGAAAATGAGGATTTGAAGAGGAACAAGGAAAATGAGGATTTGAAGAGGAGTGTCCAAGATGTCGAGTGAATGTAATCTTGCCCCTTTTTTTGTTCTTTGCCTTGTATGAATCTCCTGTCTTTGATGGAGCTTGTTCTCTCAAATCTGTTGATTTGAGATTGTATTCGTTTCTAGGTTAAGTATGTTGAACTTTGTTGTAAGAATATCAAACTGGTCAATGATGTATCGTTTTAGGCTTTTGATCCTTCGTTATCAAAATTAGGTAAATTCCTTATACCTTTTTTTTTTTTTTTTTTTTTTTTCCAAAAAAAAAAAACTTAAACCAAGGTTCACATAAAGGAACCGGATATGTATCACTTTTGCTCCTAACCGCTTAAAGTGTTTGACAGCAGGACTGTTAATTTTTTACATGATTCGTAAACTTAATAAGAACTTAATACAAAATTAATAGGTTGAGATTAAGGGATTCGCCCGTTTAATTAAATGAATCATATTATGATTGACTTATATAGTATTATACTTATGACTTGACATGACTTGTAAACTCGGTACATAATACAAAATATTGGACATAATCTGCATTCTTAATATGAGTCTTTATCACTAGTTGCACAACTATAGCAAACACACAAATATTGAGCTGCCCCTAACATGTACCCATACGACCAAAGACATTTGCATTAGGTACGGGCATGGGTTTGATTGATATCTTTGGTGGGGAGTGTAATGCTCTTTATTTTTAAGTGTTTAGGGTTTAGTATGAAGGGGAGTATAATGCCTCAAAGAATACATGCAAGGGTGAAGTACCTTTTAACTTTTCCATCATCTCTAGGTCTATAGCTTTTCTTTGACACACCAAAACCTACTTGTTTGCATACTTTTTCAACAATTTGATTTCCATCTATAATCTTCTCTAGTTCATTATTGTACTGATTATCATCCAACTCTAGCTTATATATACTCATTTTATTTCTCAACAATAATTCCGTCATTTGAAGAGTCGACAACCCCTTCTCTTTTTCTCGTCTCTTATTTTTATTTCTTTAAAACAAAATCAACGTCTTTTCAAAATTACGTTTTTCACTTTTCTCTTACAAAAGTCAACGTTTTATTTCACATCAATTTACACCAAGAGAGTTTATCAAACACAATAAATTACTTTCTCTCAAATAAATTGCTCATCTATTTCCTATAAATATGAGAAGAAAAATATCAAAGTTCTTAGTTAAATCAATTAAAATAGAGGAAGAAAACAATGTCCAATCCAATGTGTCTAAAAACTGAGAACGATTTTCAATCAAACAAAATCCAGTTGCAGAACAGGACAACCGATAAACCTCATTTTCCCTCAGAATCTTACTTGACGGATGTGATTACGTCACCCACCTGCACAGTAGCGGATTATTCTAGAACCAGAAGACTGGTCCCGCTGCGTCCACATAAGCTAGTGTCCCCGCGGGTGACATTTAATGCCATCACTGGCGCGGTAACACTAAAGCCTCCTACACCACTTTCGCCGAAATACCTCGAGGCTATAAATACTTTTTTCGTCTCGGGAGTTAATTGCATCTTCAGATGTTACCGAACTTCTTGTGCAAGAAAGGCTCTTCCTTCTCTCCCCTCTCTCTCTCTCTCTCTTGCTTTCAATCGTCTGAAACCCTAACCCTAATCGATCATTTCTGTTGGAATTGAATCCTAATCCTAATCCCCACATCGACGAGTACGATTCGAATTCTATGGGCCGTGACTCTGCAACATCACTCGCTCCCGGGTTCCGATTCCACCCGACAGATGAAGAACTCGTTCGCTTCTACCTCAAGCGTAAGATCGCCGGCAAGCCTTTCCGATTGGACCCCATCTCCGTTGTTGACATCTACAAGTGCGAGCCCTGGGACCTCCCAAGTAAAACCTCTCTCATTTTCTACATTGCTATACGTGTGTATTATTTAGGCTTAAAGGCTGAGTTTTTGTTGTTTTTCGCGGGTTGTGGTTGGGATTAGGCAAATCCAAGCTGAAGAGCAGGGATTTGGAGTGGTATTTTTTCAGTGCGTTGGACAGGAAGTATGGGAATAGTTCGAGGACCAATCGGGCAACAGAGATGGGCTATTGGAAGACGACTGGGAAGGATCGCGCGGTGCACCACTACTCGCGCACCGTGGGGATGAAAAAGACCCTCGTTTATCACAAGGGCCGGGCCCCCCGGGGCGCTCGTACCAATTGGGTCATGCATGAGTACCGCCTTGTCGACGAGGAATTGGAGAAAGCCGGAATTGTTATAGTAAGATTGTGATTCAACTCTGATTTTTGTTGTTGTTTCTTTCTTAAGAGTTTAATTTGTGTTTTTGGAGACTCTTGTTGATTATGGGTTTCGGAATTAATGTCGTTTTGGTTGGGAGCAGGATGCGTTTGTGCTGTGTAGGATTTTTCAGAAGAGTGGGACGGGGCCCAAGAATGGTGAGCAGTATGGGGCGCCACTCATTGAGGAAGAATGGGAGGAGGAGGATGTGTCAGCTTTCTTAACGGGTGAAGAGGCTGCGGTTGACGAAGCGGTTGATGAAGTGGTGACTGGTGATGATGCATATGTTGAAACAGCGGACCTTGACCAGGTTTGTGCTCTGTTTGGTTCTTGAATTCTTTTTAAAAGAATTGTTGTGCGGTGTGATGTGATTAATTAATGATTCTAGTTAATTTGCTGTCAAATTTGAATATATTGGTCACAAGAAATTATAGGGACGAGGGAGTTAGTTGGAGCTTTTAGTTAGGCGTGTAAAGTGAGTGCGAAGTGAAGTTCTTTTAGGAGCAAAATGAGAATGCTGAGTTTTGGAGCTCCCTTCGCTGTTTTTAGGGAAAGCTATAAGGACAAACCTTTTATGGTGCCCATTATTTGAAATGGGTCTTAAAATATGAAGAGGAGTTCTGGATGATTTAGCTACGTTCTAAATTTCTATATGAGCTCCAATAATGGAATTTCTTTTTCGAAGGATGAGACTTCCATAGAAGAAATTATCTTGTCCTCAAACTCCTGGAGTATCTTTTGTTTAAGTTAACCCCAAGATTGTGAAAATTATATTTTAAAATTTTCTTCAAGTTTGTATTGATTTCTGTCTTGAGTTTATAAAGTTTTGGAAAAAAATGCTGATGCATCTACTTCAAATTAAAAGAGAAATTTCTAGATGGTAAAATGCATCTACTTAGAATCAAAAGAGAAATCTCTAGATGGTAAAATATCTATCTACTTTTAGGAAACTGATCTAATTTTGTTTTTGTTTTGGTATCTAAGGTAGAATAGTTGCAGTCAGAATTTCTTTTAGCTTTATGTTCCAGATTGTCGTGACAATGGGTTTTTTACCTCCCTCCAAAAGTTGCAATATTTTTATTCGAGTTGACTTATGTTTTGAGTTTTAATACAAGTATATGACTTCAACCTGATGATGGATATACCTTAATGCAAGTATGTCGAGCATCATAGTGGTATTAGGATGTCTATACAGTGTCATACTTATTGCACCTTTTCTCTCCTTGTCTTATCTAATTTTTTTTGTTCTTGATTAATTCAGATAACCTGAATTCTCTTAATTTTTGAAACATGTTTTACTTTTCCAGGATCTTGAGATAAGCATTCCATTTGAAACTACTCCCCCTTCATTGAACTTCTATTATGGGGATACCAGCAACCATGTTGAGAATTATGGGGAGTTCATTGAAGATTATCAAAAGCCTGTCATAGGCTTTGGTGAAACTTCTGAGTTACGTCATGACCAGGAGTTGGTTCATATACCAGAGCAATATGGGATGGATACAAAACTAGTCAAAGATGAATATTTTGTTGAACCAAGCAATGGCATGGATTCTGCAAAACTCAATTATTCGGTTGATGAGCCCTACTTGAATGCTACTGATAATCATCCATTGGGTGATGGATTATACCTTGAATCTAATGATCTTTCAAACCCCGTGGAGGCAGATCCTGCAGGTTTTGACATGCTTGATGAATATCTGACATTCTTCAATGCAGATGATGACAACTTGCAGTATATGTGTTTTGATCCCTCTGAAATTATGGGGACTGAAAATCCAGTTTCTGATCAACCACCACTCACTCAGAAGGTAAAAGTTTTGCTTTTGAAATAGACTCGCTTGCACTTGTGATTTGGGATTTTGCATTGCAGCTTTTCATGAACTTTATTACTCTATAACAGCTTGAGAATGGAGGAACTGACCAAGTGTCCACGGAAAGTCTACATCTGGCAGAGGCACATGGCAGCAATGATGCATCATCTTCAAAGCAAAAGCCAGAGGGCATAATATATAAATCAGGTAGAATTTATCTCAATTAGACCGAGTATTGCAACTCCTCTAGTAACTTAATTTTTTGGTATTTCTATGTGGTGTACGTAAAGAGAGAAAATTTGAAGCAGATACTTAAATCAATAATCCCCTGAGGCTTGTATGCACTTTTGTCTTGTTTCCCCCACTTATTTGGATGTTGGATTTATGGTGCAGATATTAAGAATCCATTCATCAAACAAGCCAGTGACATGTTGGGCAGCATCCCTGCTCCTCCCGCATTTGCTTCAGAGTTCCCTGCAAAAGAAGCAGCTCTTCGGTTAAACACTGCAGCACAGTCTTCCAGCTCTGTTCATGTCATTGCTGGTATGGTCAGGATAAGAAACATGACTTTAACTGGCAATGGAATGGACCCGATGCTTGGCAAGAATGTTGATGTCAATCTCATCCTACCATTCACGTTGTCACAAGGCGACATGAATGCTGCCACTTCGCTGCCAATGGCTGGCTTCGACACCGGCAAGACAGCATCTGTAGTTTCACGGGGCTGGTTCTTCTTAATGTTCTTTTGGGTCTTAGTTCTTTCTCTGAGCTTCAAAATGGCAAGCTGCATCTACAAGGCCAAAATTAAATGCCATTAAAGATTATTAAGATAAATTATCTTTGACAGGGTGATTGTGTAGAAAGTAGATATTTATTTGCTTGTGTGATCACAGATTGCATTCTTGTCCTCATTGTACTGCTTCGTAGATGCTATAGACGCGCTTAGGGTTTTGTCTGTTGAATTGACCCATATCTCTTGAGGATGAATGAAACGCATTTACACTTGCTGTAGCTTTTATTGACGACATCTAGTTTTTTTTTTTGATTAATGCAATGTGATTAAAAAAAAATTGTAAACTCCGAAAATATTAATAGGACTATTAAATCTCAAGGGGTTTAATTGTATTTTTTATTTTTACTTTTGAAGAATTGTTTTTTTTTTGGAAGTGTTTTGGAGAATTGTATTGTGGAGGATGTGGCGTGATATCTACGCGGACGTGACTCGTGAGAGTAGTTTACTAGAGTGAGGCCTCACCCATAAGAAAATAAAAATGGTGATGGCGCTTTCCTATTCTTATCTAATGGCGTAATGGAAACTCCGTCCTTCATTGTTTAATCATAAAATACTAAATCCCGACTGCCAATCCTATATTTTCTAGTTTTGATTGGCTAATGATTCTCGTTGTCAATATATATTTCCAATTGAAAGGATTTAAAATTTTATTTTTTCATACATATAAGCCTCACATAAGATGATTTCACTTCCCCCAGAGTTGGACGCATGTAGTAACATTTTCATCAAGGTGACGTTATGTATACGGTTAAATAATATAAAAAATAAATTCCTGATAATAAGATGACTTATCCCTGTTTTAAGTGAAATTGAGAGGATTTTATTTCCAAATATATAAACACGGTATTTGAAATGTATTAGCATAATTAATTCAAGAGCAAGAACTATTCCTTCATTTGAAATGTATAATGTATTAGCATAATTAATTACATATCAAAACCGTTTGAGTAAACCTATAAACAACCTTTAAACACAGAAAAATATAATACAATTCTGCAATTCGATTTAAATCAATAAAACAAAATGATTTGCTTGAATTTAAATGATGAGCAGTAACGTGTATAGGAGCGCAAAAAAAAAAAAAAAAATCCAGTAAAAAGATTTACATTGAAGGGAAAACAATTAATATCTCCTGTTCCTGAGCTTCATAAACAGTTTGTCTGAAATTCATGAGCAAAACAAAATCCTTTTCAGGTTTCCCGTACAGGACATTGATATTATTTATTTAATGTTATACGTATAATATTTTGTATGAGATGTATAACTTGTGTTGTAAGAGAGATATTTTAGATGGTACGGCCGAGCTTCAACTTCCTTTGCCAGGAAGTTTCTCTTCTTTCCTATACCTTCAAATCTAAAGCCAAACCACAATTCTCTCGTCGATCGCTGCTATTCGAATGCTATGGACCATTACTTGGCCTCACTTCCACCCGGCTTCCGATTCCAACCGAACGATCTTGAACTCCACTACTACCTCAAGAACTGGGTCTCCGGCAACCCTCTCAAACCGATCGACGTCGTCGATGTCTACAAGTCCGAGCCCTGGGACCTCACACGTAACCCTCTTCTCCTTCTCTCTCTCTCTCTCTCTGTGTTTCTGTATGTGTGTATGCAGGTTTAAAGATCGTGTAGTTGTTGATTTTGGGTATAGGTAAATCGACGTTAAAGATGGGGGACCAAGAGTCGTATTTCTTCAGTGCACTGGGCAGAAAATATGGGAAGAGTCCGAGGTTCAATCGGACCACAGAGAAGGGTTTCTGGAAGTCCACAGGGAGGGACCGCAAGGTCCGCCACAACTCGCGCACTGTGATGATGAAGAAAATCCTCCCTTTTTACACCGGCCGACCTGGCCATGGGGTTCCTACACCTTGGGTCATGCACGAGTACCGCCTCGTTGACAAGGAATTGGAGAAGAATGGAATTGCCCTAGTAAGATTCTGATTCAGCTGATATTTTGTTGTTGTGTTTTGGATATTTTTGGTTGATGATGGTATTGGAATTAATGTTATTTTGGGTTGCGAGCAGGACTCGCTTGTACTATGTAAGATTTCTCAGAAGAGTAGGACGGGGCCCAAGAATGAGGAGGCGTCGTTCGGTGAAGAGGCTGCCACTGAGGAAGTGGCGGTTGGTGATGGTGAAACTTCAGAGCTGCATCATGACCAGAACTTTATCCCAGAGGAAAATGGGATGGATGCAAACTCAGTCAGAGATGATGGCTTTTATATTGAAGCTAATGATCTTTTGAACCCCATGGAAGAAAATCCTGCAGATTTTGAAATGGCTGATCAGTACCTGAATTTAGATTATGACCTTCCCGATATGAATTTTGAAGGTTTTGATCCCTCTGAATTTTTAGGGACTGAAAACGCTAGTTCTCACCAAACACCCATCACCCAGAAGGTAAAGTTTTACTTTTGAAATACACTGACTTGTGCTTATGATT
>NC_081547.1:24212160-24222223 GCF_901000735.1 Corylus avellana
TAGTGTCCCCGCGGGTGACATTTAATGCCATCACTGGCGCGGTAACACTAAAGCCTCCTACACCACTTTCGCCGAAATACCTCGAGGCTATAAATACTTTTTTCGTCTCGGGAGTTAATTGCATCTTCAGATGTTACCGAACTTCTTGTGCAAGAAAGGCTCTTCCTTCTCTCCCCTCTCTCTCTCTCTCTCTTGCTTTCAATCGTCTGAAACCCTAACCCTAATCGATCATTTCTGTTGGAATTGAATCCTAATCCTAATCCCCACATCGACGAGTACGATTCGAATTCTATGGGCCGTGACTCTGCAACATCACTCGCTCCCGGGTTCCGATTCCACCCGACAGATGAAGAACTCGTTCGCTTCTACCTCAAGCGTAAGATCGCCGGCAAGCCTTTCCGATTGGACCCCATCTCCGTTGTTGACATCTACAAGTGCGAGCCCTGGGACCTCCCAAGTAAAACCTCTCTCATTTTCTACATTGCTATACGTGTGTATTATTTAGGCTTAAAGGCTGAGTTTTTGTTGTTTTTCGCGGGTTGTGGTTGGGATTAGGCAAATCCAAGCTGAAGAGCAGGGATTTGGAGTGGTATTTTTTCAGTGCGTTGGACAGGAAGTATGGGAATAGTTCGAGGACCAATCGGGCAACAGAGATGGGCTATTGGAAGACGACTGGGAAGGATCGCGCGGTGCACCACTACTCGCGCACCGTGGGGATGAAAAAGACCCTCGTTTATCACAAGGGCCGGGCCCCCCGGGGCGCTCGTACCAATTGGGTCATGCATGAGTACCGCCTTGTCGACGAGGAATTGGAGAAAGCCGGAATTGTTATAGTAAGATTGTGATTCAACTCTGATTTTTGTTGTTGTTTCTTTCTTAAGAGTTTAATTTGTGTTTTTGGAGACTCTTGTTGATTATGGGTTTCGGAATTAATGTCGTTTTGGTTGGGAGCAGGATGCGTTTGTGCTGTGTAGGATTTTTCAGAAGAGTGGGACGGGGCCCAAGAATGGTGAGCAGTATGGGGCGCCACTCATTGAGGAAGAATGGGAGGAGGAGGATGTGTCAGCTTTCTTAACGGGTGAAGAGGCTGCGGTTGACGAAGCGGTTGATGAAGTGGTGACTGGTGATGATGCATATGTTGAAACAGCGGACCTTGACCAGGTTTGTGCTCTGTTTGGTTCTTGAATTCTTTTTAAAAGAATTGTTGTGCGGTGTGATGTGATTAATTAATGATTCTAGTTAATTTGCTGTCAAATTTGAATATATTGGTCACAAGAAATTATAGGGACGAGGGAGTTAGTTGGAGCTTTTAGTTAGGCGTGTAAAGTGAGTGCGAAGTGAAGTTCTTTTAGGAGCAAAATGAGAATGCTGAGTTTTGGAGCTCCCTTCGCTGTTTTTAGGGAAAGCTATAAGGACAAACCTTTTATGGTGCCCATTATTTGAAATGGGTCTTAAAATATGAAGAGGAGTTCTGGATGATTTAGCTACGTTCTAAATTTCTATATGAGCTCCAATAATGGAATTTCTTTTTCGAAGGATGAGACTTCCATAGAAGAAATTATCTTGTCCTCAAACTCCTGGAGTATCTTTTGTTTAAGTTAACCCCAAGATTGTGAAAATTATATTTTAAAATTTTCTTCAAGTTTGTATTGATTTCTGTCTTGAGTTTATAAAGTTTTGGAAAAAAATGCTGATGCATCTACTTCAAATTAAAAGAGAAATTTCTAGATGGTAAAATGCATCTACTTAGAATCAAAAGAGAAATCTCTAGATGGTAAAATATCTATCTACTTTTAGGAAACTGATCTAATTTTGTTTTTGTTTTGGTATCTAAGGTAGAATAGTTGCAGTCAGAATTTCTTTTAGCTTTATGTTCCAGATTGTCGTGACAATGGGTTTTTTACCTCCCTCCAAAAGTTGCAATATTTTTATTCGAGTTGACTTATGTTTTGAGTTTTAATACAAGTATATGACTTCAACCTGATGATGGATATACCTTTAATGCAAGTATGTCGAGCATCATAGTGGTATTAGGATGTCTATACAGTGTCATACTTATTGCACCTTTTCTCTCCTTGTCTTATCTAATTTTTTTTGTTCTTGATTAATTCAGATAACCTGAATTCTCTTAATTTTTGAAACATGTTTTGCTTTTCCAGGATCTTGAGATAAGCATTCCATTTGAAACTACTCCCCCTTCATTGAACTTCTATTATGGGGATACCAGCAACCATGTTGAGAATTATGGGGAGTTCATTGAAGATTATCAAAAGCCTGTCATAGGCTTTGGTGAAACTTCTGAGTTACGTCATGACCAGGAGTTGGTTCATATACCAGAGCAATATGGGATGGATACAAAACTAGTCAAAGATGAATATTTTGTTGAACCAAGCAATGGCATGGATTCTGCAAAACTCAATTATTCGGTTGATGAGCCCTACTTGAATGCTACTGATAATCATCCATTGGGTGATGGATTATACCTTGAATCTAATGATCTTTCAAACCCCGTGGAGGCAGATCCTGCAGGTTTTGACATGCTTGATGAATATCTGACATTCTTCAATGCAGATGATGACAACTTGCAGTATATGTGTTTTGATCCCTCTGAAATTATGGGGACTGAAAATCCAGTTTCTGATCAACCACCACTCACTCAGAAGGTAAAAGTTTTGCTTTTGAAATAGACTCGCTTGCACTTGTGATTTGGGATTTTGCATTGCAGCTTTTCATGAACTTTATTACTCTATAACAGCTTGAGAATGGAGGAACTGACCAAGTGTCCACGGAAAGTCTACATCTGGCAGAGGCACATGGCAGCAATGATGCATCATCTTCAAAGCAAAAGCCAGAGGGCATAATATATAAATCAGGTAGAATTTATCTCAATTAGACCGAGTATTGCAACTCCTCTAGTAACTTAATTTTTTGGTATTTCTATGTGGTGTACGTAAAGAGAGAAAATTTGAAGCAGATACTTAAATCAATAATCCCCTGAGGCTTGTATGCACTTTTGTCTTGTTTCCCCCACTTATTTGGATGTTGGATTTATGGTGCAGATATTAAGAATCCATTCATCAAACAAGCCAGTGACATGTTGGGCAGCATCCCTGCTCCTCCCGCATTTGCTTCAGAGTTCCCTGCAAAAGAAGCAGCTCTTCGGTTAAACACTGCAGCACAGTCTTCCAGCTCTGTTCATGTCATTGCTGGTATGGTCAGGATAAGAAACATGACTTTAACTGGCAATGGAATGGACCCGATGCTTGGCAAGAATGTTGATGTCAATCTCATCCTACCATTCACGTTGTCACAAGGCGACATGAATGCTGCCACTTCGCTGCCAATGGCTGGCTTCGACACCGGCAAGACAGCATCTGTAGTTTCACGGGGCTGGTTCTTCTTAATGTTCTTTTGGGTCTTAGTTCTTTCTCTGAGCTTCAAAATGGCAAGCTGCATCTACAAGGCCAAAATTAAATGCCATTAAAGATTATTAAGATAAATTATCTTTGACAGGGTGATTGTGTAGAAAGTAGATATTTATTTGCTTGTGTGATCACAGATTGCATTCTTGTCCTCATTGTACTGCTTCGTAAATGCTGTAGACGCGCTTAGGGTTTTGTCTGTTGAATTGACCCATATTTCTTGAGGATGAATGAAACGCATTTACACTTGCTGTAGCTTTTATCGACGACATCTAGTTTTTTTTTTCTTTTTTTTTTCTTTTTTTTTTTTGATTAATGCAATGTGATTAAAAAAAATTGTAAACTCCGAAAATATTAATAGGACTATTAAATCTCAAGGGGTTTAATTGTATTTTTTATTTTTACTTTTGAAGAATTGTTTTTTTTTTTTTTTTGGAAGTGTTTTGAAGAATTGTATTGTGGAGGATGTGGCGTGATATCTACGCGGACGTGACTCGTGAGAGTAGTTTACTAGAGTGAGGCCTCACCCATAAGAAAATAAAAATGGTGATGGCGCTTTCCTATTCTTCTCTAATGGCGTAATGGAAACTCCGTCCTTCATTGTTTAATCATAAAATACTAAATCCCGACTGCCAATCCTATGTTTTCTAGTTTTGATTGGCTAATGATTCTCGTTGTCAATATATATTTCCAATTGAAAGGATTTAAAATTTTATTTTTTCAAACATATAAGCCTCACATAAGATGATTTTACTTTCCCTAGAGTTGGACGCGTAAAAGAACTTTCAACACCAATTTTTTTTTTTTGAGACAAGCCGCCTCAAAAAAAGGCTCGATTAAATGTAGTAACATTTTCATCAAGGTGACGTTATGTATACGGTTAAATAATATAAAAAATAAATTCCTGATAATAAGATAACTTATCCCTGTTTTAAGTGAAATTGAGAGGATTTTATTTCCAAATATATAAACACGGTATTTGAAATGTATTAGCATAATTAATTCAAGAGCAAGAACTATTCCTTCATTTGAAATGTATAATGTATTAGCATAATTAATTACATATCAAAACCGTTTGAGTAAACCTATAAACAACCTTTAAACACAGAAAAATATAATACAATTCTGCAATTCGATTTAAATCAATAAAACAAAATGATTTGCTTGAATTTAAATGATGAGCAGTAACGTGTATAGGAGCGCAAAAAAAAAAAAAAAAATCCAGTAAAAAGATTTACATTGAAGGGAAAACAATTAATATCTCCTGTTCCTGAGCTTCATAAACAGTTTGTCTGAAATTCATGAGCAAAACAAAATCCTTTTCAGGTTTCCCGTACAGGACATTGATATTATTTATTTAATGTTATACGTATAATATTTTGTATGAGATGTATAACTTGTGTTGTAAGAGAGATATTTTAGATGGTACGGCCGAGCTTCAACTTCCTTTGCCAGGAAGTTTCTCTTCTTTCCTATACCTTCAAATCTAAAGCCAAACCACAATTCTCTCGTCGATCGCTGCTATTCGAATGCTATGGACCATTACTTGGCCTCACTTCCACCCGGCTTCCGATTCCAACCGAACGATCTTGAACTCCACTACTACCTCAAGAACTGGGTCTCCGGCAACCCTCTCAAACCGATCGACGTCGTCGATGTCTACAAGTCCGAGCCCTGGGACCTCACACGTAACCCTCTTCTCCTTCTCTCTCTCTCTCTCTCTGTGTTTCTGTATGTGTGTATGCAGGTTTAAAGATCGTGTAGTTGTTGATTTTGGGTATAGGTAAATCGACGTTAAAGATGGGGGACCAAGAGTCGTATTTCTTCAGTGCACTGGGCAGAAAATATGGGAAGAGTCCGAGGTTCAATCGGACCACAGAGAAGGGTTTCTGGAAGTCCACAGGGAAGGACCGCAAGGTCCGCCACAACTCGCGCACTGTGATGATGAAGAAAATCCTCACTTTTTACACCGGCCGACCTGGCCATGGGGTTCCTACACCTTGGGTCATGCACGAGTACCGCCTCGTTGACAAGGAATTGGAGAAGAATGGAATTGCCCTAGTAAGATTCTGATTCAGCTGATATTTTGTTGTTGTGTTTTGGATATTTTTGGTTGATGATGGTATTGGAATTAATGTTATTTTGGGTTGGGAGCAGGACTCGCTTGTACTGTGTAAGATTTTTCAGAAGAGTAGGACGGGGCCCAAGAATGAGGAGGCGTCGTTCGGTGAAGAGGCTGCCACTGAGGAAGTGGCGGTTGGTGATGGTGAAACTTCAGAGCTGCATCATGACCAGAACTCTATCCCAGAGGAAAATGGGATGGATGCAAACGACTTGTGTATTGACGCTGATTATCTTTTGAACCTCATGGAAGAAGATCCTGCTGATAAGTACCTGAATGCTGATTATCTTTTGAACCTCATGGAAGAAGATCCTGCTGATAAGTACCTGAATTTAGATGACCTTCGCGATATGAATTTTGAAGGTTTTGATCCCTCTGAATTTTTTGGGACTGAAAACGCTCACCAAACACCCGTCACCCAGAAGGTAAAGTTTTACTTTTGAAATACACTGACTTGTGCTTATGATTTTGGATTTTGCATTGCAGTTTTTTGATTAACTTATTCCTCTATTATAGAATGAAATTGGGGAAGCTGACCAACTGTCGAAAGAAAGTCTACGTCTATCAAAGTTACAGGGAAGCAATGATGCTTCCTCTTCAAAGCATATCCCAAAGGCCTTAACGGATGAATCAGGTAGGATTTATCTTAATTTGATCACGTATAGTAACTTACCTTTTGATATTTCCATGTGTATAATTATGTAGAACATTGATAGAAGTTTAAAGTATCAGTATACTCCCTTTAGACTTGTATGCACTTGGCTCGTGTTGTCCTTTCTCTTTTGATGATGACCTCATTCCGTTGCAATATTTTTCTGTAAATTGGACTTCCATGATTGTGAATTTTGATTTGCAAAAATAGGTTGAATGTCCTGTCTATAATCATCTTCAATTAGTTTAATTAAACTAATATAGTTGAGTGATCACTTCATATTTGTCAGAGTTTGGTGCACCTTAGCTGCATCAAGATTATAATTCTTATGGCAGCTTAGGATGTGGTGAAATTATATATAGATCTTGTTTTCTTAATAATGCAGTGTCTATAATGGGAAGGACTTTATAAGTATTTCTATATATAGGCTAGGTTTCTTCTCCTTTCTGGATATGAAAAACCCTATTCTCCTATAATAAAAGGCTTAATAGTTAATGGTCACCTAAGGAGAGAAGTAGTAGAGGAAAGAAGATTAAGCCTACTAACGGTAATTATGTGATCGTGCTCGTGGATTAATCACATCGGTATATGACTTCCACAAGTGTGTCTAATTCTACAGACCACACGTGCTGCAAAAACTTGTGGAAGTCATAAACCAATGTGATTAATCCACGCTATATAATTAGACATATATGTACTTTGTTTTTGTTTTTTGTTTTTTTTGTTTTTAATATTTAAAGGTTCTAGCCCTAGTATTGATTAATCATTGAAAAGTGATCCCAAATGTTTTCCACATGACAATTTTGAGTTCTAATGTGGAAATCTGAAAAATCTGAATTATGACCCAAATGAGAAACCCACATAACAATTTTGGGTATTGTAATGAATTTTTTTTTTTTTTTTGGCACATTTTTCGCGAACATAACGTGTAAGTTATGGTATCAAAATTTTACTGAAGATGTCTTAGTATTTTCTGAGTTTAATGCATAATTGTTCTATTTAAAATGGCATCATATTATCATATATTAATTTTTATGAAATTATGTGACTATGTATGATCATATTATTTACAGATTATTTAATTAATTATCCATGTAAATTGGTAAAAATTAAACATCCATCCATTACTTGCATACATTATGTTCTAGATGATATTGAATTATTATGATAATTTTAGGCAGTTTCCACAATTTTGAATACCTCTCTACTCTTTCTACTTAGATAGCTCTTGGCTTATTGGGCGTAGACATAGCCTTGGAGGAATAGCCGCCAAAGCCCACTGACATTAGTACTTGAAAACAGAAGGCACATTGTAGATAGTGATAGAAAGCTAATACGTTGAATCTGAAAATCATAAAGCAGTGCATATCTGATTCTGTTCTAGGTGTCATACTTGATAGTTATACTACTAGAAAAGTTCTTATTGTGATAAAATAAAAATTCTTGGAGTCTGAAACTGGAGACCTAATGGATAAACTCTTGGACATAAAATATTATAAGTATTTTCTATGGAAGAAAAGGAGTTTGTTCTAAGTTTTAAGACGAAGAAGAAGAATCTTGCAAGCAACTATTTGGATTTTGTTTACTTTAAATCTAGTTTGGCGTATGTTCCTTTGAATTCTTAATGGATTGACATTGCACAATCGATCCATATAGCTAATTCTTTAGAAAGATTTGTAAGCAAATAGAAGCGAAGTGAGATATAAGTCAACCTGTTTTTTGGGAATGGAGTTCAAGACGAGTTCATAGGAATAACTAACTTTGGAATTTGGCTTCCCCTTTGTTATAGAAGATACTGATTATGTATTGTCAACGAGTCATATAATTTTATTTTTGTGCATCTCTTTATGTATCTGGTTTTTCACCCTTTCTGTGATTCTCGTCTGCTTGGAATGGCTCTCCATGCAGTTTGTACTGGTTGAATTTAATCTGTTCTAGTTGGACTTTGCAATTTGCATGTTGAAAATGTTAGAAAGAAAGACCATTAGTTGAATAATCTTCCTCCATGTTGTAATAGAAACGTTTGGGGTATATTATTCTGCAGAGATTGATAAATAAAAAGCTGTACGCTTTACAAAGGAAAGTGGTTGTTGTTGGTAAAAAGAGATAGTTTCTTCTTGAATCTTCTGGATTTTATTTTTCGAGTGTTTCTCGGTAACCATACAGGGAATTCTTGTCTCGAACTGATCTGCAGTAGTATGGCTTGTCTCCACGTGATGTGCCTAAATGTTATGTATGTGGTGAATTGTTTTTGCCTTTTTTTTAAAATAATAATAATAATAAAATTGTTAGCTATATTTATTGCTTGAATCTTGTGGCGTGCATCTCAATTTTGTTATAACAGTTTTATCTGTAACAGTATGATTTTAATATTGTTATGAAGATTGATCGTGTGCCATGTATCATCGTCTTGTCTGTTAATGTATTGTCTATATGGACATTGATTGCGTGGCATGATGTAATAGGTTCAATGACATGGTTGTGCCAATTTGGTGGACAATGGGGAAAGATTTTAAAATTGTTTGGCGTGTGGTTATGGAGTTTCATTGGTTGCATCAAGAGGGCTAACTTATATGCTTAAATTGTTTTACCCTAATTATACTTCTTTTTGGCCAGTTTGTCTGTATGGTGGACTTCCAATGACAATGCAATTATTGCTCTCAATTGATATTTTTTCTTTTTCTTTTTCTTTCAGAGGTTACTTTGCCGGGTAACTTATCTGAGTCGGAGATTAATAGATTGCTTGTTCAAACACTTGGGAACTCAATGTAAGGTCCATTTGACTAGAAGTTGTGGTAATTAAGGTTATCTTATTATTGCTAGTTGCTAATGTTTTCCCATTTTTGCGCACAGGTGATGACCGGCATGAATTTGCATGGCAACTGTGCTTCTCTTTTCTCTGCTAAAATTTTTGTCATGTCTGATTTTGATGATATCTATGTACCACTAGACTCTGCTAGTTGGATTGTCTACCTATGGTGTTATGTTGTATGCATTTGTAGTACTGGCTGTGTTGGGCCTTTGTATCAGTCCTTTCCCTGAAAGGGCTGTGTTGCTTTTTGTTGTATAACTTCACTTCTGATGACCATGTGCTTTGAAATCTGTTGGGTTCTTACTTCTTAGTACCTGCAAAAAATAAAAAATTTTGTTTATGTTTATGTTTACTGGGGGAAGTAACTTACCAAAAGAAAGAAAAGTAAGGAATTGTTTGCCCGAGCTAGCTTATTCCTGGAATTTTGAGTAATGTTATTTAGTAGACTCTCATATGACTGTTTTACAACTATGATAATGTGCTAGTAAAAATTAACCTTTGGATCAACAAAGGCTTGTAAAAATAAAAAATTAATGGCTGATATTCGCTGTCACATTATCATAGTTGTATGTCAGTCGTATGAGAGTCTACTAAATCATTTCTTAAAAATTTTATATTACGATAGGAGGCATCAATTCAACAAACAAAAAAGAAAATCTCTCTCTCTTTCTCTTCATTCATTTCTACTTTTTTAATTGAAAATTGCACGCATGATTAGATCGGTTATAATTCAATGTAAAATTCCAATATAGATTTGGTACGGCTTGTAAGTTGTGATAAATTGTTTAAATTAAAAGTTTATAGACTCAAATTGATAACCACATAAAACTCAAAAATAAATTTTTTGAAAAAACTCTTAAGTTCAAAACTCAGTAAGACAAAAACATTATTATTTTTTGTGTGCAAATAACACTCTAAGACTCTTTTAGGTCCTCAATGTACCAATAAATAAATGATAAGTGACTAGCCGAAGGAAAAGACAATTTGAATTAGGTATAAATAAAAACCATCGCTAGAAAACAGAGAGCCAAACGCTCTCTTCTCTCTCCTCTAGA
>NC_081547.1:24222323-24228103 GCF_901000735.1 Corylus avellana
CTTGGAGGAATAGCCGCCAAAGCCCACTGACATTAGTACTTGAAAACAGAAGGCACATTGTAGATAGTGATAGAAAGCTAATACGTTGAATCTGAAAATCATAAAGCAGTGCATATCTGATTCTGTTCTAGGTGTCATACTTGATAGTTATACTACTAGAAAAGTTCTTATTGTGATAAAATAAAAATTCTTGGAGTCTGAAACTGGAGACCTAATGGATAAACTCTTGGACATAAAATATTATAAGTATTTTCTATGGAAGAAAAGGAGTTTGTTCTAAGTTTTAAGACGAAGAAGAAGAATCTTGCAAGCAACTATTTGGATTTTGTTTACTTTAAATCTAGTTTGGCGTATGTTCCTTTGAATTCTTAATGGATTGACATTGCACAATCGATCCATATAGCTAATTCTTTAGAAAGATTTGTAAGCAAATAGAAGCGAAGTGAGATATAAGTCAACCTGTTTTTTGGGAATGGAGTTCAAGACGAGTTCATAGGAATAACTAACTTTGGAATTTGGCTTCCCCTTTGTTATAGAAGATACTGATTATGTATTGTCAACGAGTCATATAATTTTATTTTTGTGCATCTCTTTATGTATCTGGTTTTTCACCCTTTCTGTGATTCTCGTCTGCTTGGAATGGCTCTCCATGCAGTTTGTACTGGTTGAATTTAATCTGTTCTAGTTGGACTTTGCAATTTGCATGTTGAAAATGTTAGAAAGAAAGACCATTAGTTGAATAATCTTCCTCCATGTTGTAATAGAAACGTTTGGGGTATATTATTCTGCAGAGATTGATAAATAAAAAGCTGTACGCTTTACAAAGGAAAGTGGTTGTTGTTGGTAAAAAGAGATAGTTTCTTCTTGAATCTTCTGGATTTTATTTTTCGAGTGTTTCTCGGTAACCATACAGGGAATTCTTGTCTCGAACTGATCTGCAGTAGTATGGCTTGTCTCCACGTGATGTGCCTAAATGTTATGTATGTGGTGAATTGTTTTTGCCTTTTTTTTAAAATAATAATAATAATAAAATTGTTAGCTATATTTATTGCTTGAATCTTGTGGCGTGCATCTCAATTTTGTTATAACAGTTTTATCTGTAACAGTATGATTTTAATATTGTTATGAAGATTGATCGTGTGCCATGTATCATCGTCTTGTCTGTTAATGTACTGTCTATATGGACATTGATTGCGTGGCATGATGTAATAGGTTCAATGACATGGTTGTGCCAATTTGGTGGACAATGGGGAAAGATTTTAAAATTGTTTGGCGTGTGGTTATGGAGTTTCATTGGTTGCATCAAGAGGGCTAACTTATATGCTTAAATTGTTTTACCCTAATTATACTTCTTTTTGGCCAGTTTGTCTGTATAGCGGCCTTCCAATGACAATGCAATTATTGCTCTTAATTGATATTTTTCCTTTTTCTTTCAGAGGTTACTTTGCCAGGTAACTTATCTGAGTCGGAGATTGATAGATTGCTTTTTCAAACACTTGGGAACTCAATGTAAGGTCCATTTGACTAGAAGTTGTGGTAATTAGGGTTATCTTATTATTGCTAGTTGCTAATGTTTTCCCATTTTTGCGCACAGGTGATGACCGGCATGAATTTGCATGGCAACTGTGCTTCTCTTTTCTCTGCTAAAATTTTTGTCATGTCTGATTTTGATGATATCTATGTACTACTAGACTCTGCTAGTTGGATTGTCTACCTATGGTGTTATGTTGTATGCATTTGTAGTACTGGCTGTGTTGGGCCTTTGTATCAGTCCTTTCCCTGAAAAGGCTGTGTTGCTTTTTGTTGTATAACTTCACTTCTGATGACCATGTGCTTTGAAACCTGTTTTGTTCTTACTTCTTAGTACCTGCAAAAAATAAAAAAAATTCTGTTTATGCTTATGTTTACTGGGGGGAAGTAACTTACCAAAAGAAAGAAAAGTAAGGAATTGTTTGCCCGAGTTAGCTTATTCCTGGAATTTTGAGTAATGTTATTTAGTAGACTCTCATATGACTGTCTTACAACTATGATAATGTGTTAGTAAAAATTAACCTTTGGATCAACAAAGGCTTGTAAAAATAAAAAATTAATGGCTGATATTCGCTGTCACATTATCATAGTTGTATGTCAGTCGTATGAGAGTCTATTAAATCATTTCTTAAAAATTTTATATTACGATAGGAGGCATCAATTCGACAAACAAAAAAGAAAATCTCTCTCTCTTTCTCTTCATTCATTTCTACTTTTTTAATTGAAAATTGCACGCATGATTAGATCGGTTATAATTCAATGTAAAATTCCAATATAGATTTGGTATGGCTTGTAAGTTGTGATAAATTGTTTAAATTAAAAGTTTATAGACTCAAATTGATAACCGCATAAAACTCAAAAATAAATTTTTGAAAAAACTCTCAAGTTCAAAACTCAGTATGACAAAAACATTATTATTTTTTGTGTGCAAATAACACTGTAAGACTCTTTTAGGTCCTCAATGTACCAATAAATAAATGATAAGTGACTAGCCGAAGGAAAAGACAATTTGAATTAGGTATAAATAAAAACCATCGCTAGAAAACAGAGAGCCAAACGCTCTCTTCTCTCTCCTCTAGAATCCTCCAAACCCTAATTCCGCAGCCATGGAGGAGGGAGACGCGCTGTCTTCCTCCTCCCCCCTTTTTCTCTCTTTTTCCATTCTCCTTGCTCCCCCTCCCCTTCTTGCCTCTTCAGAGGCCAAAACTGTCTCTTTAGAGACCCTATCTGTCTCCTCGGAGGCCTTATCTCTGTCCAAAAATTGTAACGGCCCATCCTCCACCACAAAACCTCCAACCACCCCCATCACCAGAAGCTCCAAGTCTGGATTTCACAAAATTTTTGAAAGCTTTGGATATGTTTTTTTCAAAATTTATTCTCTTGTTTTCAGGAAATCTTGGGTACACACAAGCCATCCCACGGGGTTCCAGACCATCTCTGCCATCGTCTTCCACCAGCGATCCACCCATCCAACTACCACGCGTCGATGCGTGTTCAACACGCGCCTGCGAGTAGATCTTACCCGCGGGCGCGTGTCCCTCACGCGCCGCTCCACCTCCATCAACCTCAATCGCCGATCTTCTGGTCTCCTTTCCGGCTCGGTGGCCTGTGTGTCTCCGACTACTCCACTGTTGCCTTTTTAGCTTGCCTTTGTTTTCTGTAATGTTGTTGTTATTTTCTGTAACATGTTTGTGTTACTTTGTGACAAACTCGATCTGGTTAGATTTAAGACTCTTTGTAAGTGAAGTGGTTTTTTTCTTTTCTTTTTGGTTTCCGTTTGGAAACCTTTTTTCCACAGTTACTGTGCATCTAAATCTCCATGGCTTTTTTGAAAGTCTGTTTAAATGCTTTATAGGAATATTCGTACTCCCGATGGTTGTATCCATCAGATTGCGCCGCGACAAGAGTTCTCTCGGGCTGCATTCGCAGATGACTTCTATCTTCATCTACTATAAGGAGTTTGTAGTCTGTTTAGATTGGGTTTATATGTGTCTGTCCTGTAACTTTTTTATGCTTTAATGAATTTCGGTTTGTTACAGAAAAAAAAAAAAATAATAAATAAAAACCATCGCTAGGTTCATTAGTGAGTTCCAAAAGTCCTAGATCCAAACAACCAAGCTTGCTACCTGATCACCAACCATCCAAATCCTGCCATTTGGCACCTAAAATCACCCTCCAAATCACCAAAGCACACGATTGCACCGCTCTTGTGGTTGCAGGTAACGTAATATGAGCTCCCTCTGGGATCCTCTAACCCTAAAAGCCCCCACAACTAAGCTTTAAATAGCGAAGTTTATCACTTCATTTTGAGCCACTCTCTTCTCTACCTCTCTTCTGAAATCCTAACCCTAATCCCCCAACTCTAAATTGCCTACCTTATTTCCTTCCTTCCTTCCTTCTACCAATGGATTGGGAGACCACGGTGCGCGAGTTGCGGCGGACCGGCCGAAGGATCGCCCTCGCCCGGTCCGTCACAACTCGCTCACGATGGTCTTGCGTCTCTCTGCCGCCCGATTCACGACTGGGACCTGTGGTGAGCAAAATAAGAATTGACAGACCCGATTTCTTAAATTTTGAAGGTAAAAAAATCCTTGACTTTTCAAATACACTGACTTGCGCATGTGATTTTGGATTTTGCATTGCAACTTTTGATTAATTTATTACGAATGGATGAACCGATCAAAGATATTTGGGATTTTGATTCTTCTTAATGTTCTTTTGGGTCCTAAGAATTGCTGGCAACATTAACATGATTAAAACTAAATCGGGCTCTTGGCTGTTAAATTCGATAGCTAATTGATTAGTAAGACTAATATTTTCTTAAGCATAAATTGTTTCCCGTAACGTAAGTTGCTTTTACATTTCCTGTGGTTTCTACTGGCAACCCTTTCCTCTTATTTTTGTTCAATGCAATGTTATTCAACAATTGTGTATATTCAGAAAGTTTCTGCAGAAGGGTGTCAGATTTACAAGGCTTCATATGTTTGGACGGGAAACATTTTCCGATGTAAGACTGTTTAGAGGAAATCATTTCGAAAAACTATTGATTTTTCAGTTGCGGCGACATTTAGGGAGGTTGGTGTGGTTGGAGAGCAGATGGTTAGGTTTGAAGGAAAGAAGGAACTGTGGACGGAAAATTTTTATAAGTTATTTTACGGAAATTAAAAGATTATTTTACAATTGATTAATTATTGAAAAACATTGATTAAGGTTTTTCAAATACCGTCAAAGGCTCGAAAACTACTTGTATTCAGAAGCCTACCTAACTTGTGGTAGTTTTCGTTAGTTTGTGGAAATCTTAATTAGTTTGTGGAAATCAAGGGTTAAAGAGTTAAATGTAATGATAGTATTTGTCAAACCTGCG
Source organism: Corylus avellana (assembly GCF_901000735.1). Lineage (NCBI taxonomy): Eukaryota > Viridiplantae > Streptophyta > Magnoliopsida > Fagales > Betulaceae > Corylus > Corylus avellana. Next base: position 24,227,218 of record NC_081547.1, read on the forward strand.
CTTCTTCAGACTTTAATAATGTTTTTAATTGAATATATTTGTCTTTTAAGTTTTTAAGACGAATAATAATGATTTAATACTAGTGTTTGGTGAATTTTTCTATGATTTGCATTGTGAATGGAAAAAATAGATCAGCTTTATATACTATTATTAAAATAACAGCATATATGTTGTAGTGTAAGTAACGGTCAAAGATTGAATCTCAAAATCTTTTTTTATTTTCTTTCTCATATTTTTCTCAAAATAAGTCTGTAAGCCAGATCTAAAAAATAGGGTTTTGGCTGTTAGGTCCGGAGCAGTAAAAAATTACGGAGTTTGAGCTTAATTTCAATTAAAACAAATGAAATGGGTTGTTGGACAGCGGGTGGTTGGCGGTAAAGCAGGTCAAGCAAAGTGTGATGACAATCAAAAGTGAGCTACTTTTCTATTACGTTCTCTATTTTGCTACACATGGGGGGCTTTTTTTCTTTTTTTTTTTTAAGTGAAAATTACAGTTTACCCCTTTTAAAGTTAATAGCGTTTTTCAATTTAAATATCAAAATTTCAATTTTTGCAATTCACCCCCACAAAGTTCTAATTTTTTTCAATTCAACCAATATTATCCCAAAATTCTTCTATTGCCACTGATTTTTTTTTTTAATGAAAAAATAAATAAATTTGGGGCTGCAAAAATGGCCAGATGGCCAAAGGGGTGGCCGTATATTTTTTAAATTTTTTTAAAAAATAAAAAAATAAAAATTATGGGCAATATGGAAAGTTTTGGATACAATTTGTTAAATTGTAAAAAAATGAAACTTTGAGGAGGGGGTGAATTGCAAAAATTGAAACGTTGGTGTTCGAATTGAAAAATGCTGTCAACTTTTTGGGGTAACTGTAATTTTCCCTT
>NC_081547.1:24228203-24270457 GCF_901000735.1 Corylus avellana
CTATGTAAGATTTCTCAGAAGAGTAGGACGGGGCCCAAGAATGAGGAGGCGTCGTTCGGTGAAGAGGCTGCCACTGAGGAAGTGGCGGTTGGTGATGGTGAAACTTCAGAGCTGCATCATGACCAGAACTTTATCCCAGAGGAAAATGGGATGGATGCAAACTCAGTCAGAGATGATGGCTTTTATATTGAAGCTAATGATCTTTTGAACCCCATGGAAGAAAATCCTGCAGATTTTGAAATGGCTGATCAGTACCTGAATTTAGATTATGACCTTCCCGATATGAATTTTGAAGGTTTTGATCCCTCTGAATTTTTAGGGACTGAAAACGCTAGTTCTCACCAAACACCCATCACCCAGAAGGTAAAGTTTTACTTTTGAAATACACTGACTTGTGCTTATGATTTTGGATTTTGCAGTGCAGTTTTTGATTAACTTATTCCTCTATTATAGAATGAAATTGGGGAAGCTGACCAACTGTCGAAAGAAAGTCTACGTCTATCAAAGTTACAGGGAAGCAATGATGCTTCCTCTTCAAAGCATAACCCAAAGGCCTTAACGGATGAATCAGGTAGGATTTATCTTAATTTGATCAAGTATCGCCGCTTCTCTAGTAACTTACCTTTTGATATTTCCTTGTGTATAATTATGTAGAACATTGATAGAAGTTTGAAGTATCAGTATACTCCCTTTAGACTTGTATGCACTTGGGTCTTGTTTTCCTTTCTCTTTTGATGATGACCTCATTCCGTTGCAATATTTTTTTCTGTAAATTGGACTTCCATGATTGTGAATTTTGAGTTGCAAAAATAGGTTGAATGTCCTGTCTATAATCATATTCAATTAGTTTAATTAAACTGATATAGTTGAGTGATCACTTCCTATTTTTCAGAGTTTGGTGCACCTTAGCTGCATCAAGATTATAATTCTTATGGCAGCTTAGGATGTGGTAAAATTATATATAGATCTTGTTTTCTTAATAATGTAGTGTCTATAATGGGAAGGACTTTATAAGTATTCTATATATAGGCTAGGTTTCTTTTCCTTTCTAGATATGAAAAAACCTGTTCTCCTATAATAAAAGGCTTAATCGTTAATGGTCACCTTAGGAGAGAAGTAGTAGAGGGAAGAAGATTAAGCCTACTAACGGTAATTATGTGACAGTGCTCGTGGATTAATCACATCGATATATGACTTCCACAAGTGTGTCTAATTCTACAGACCACACATGCTGCAAAAACTTGTGGAAGTCATAAACCAATGTGATTAATCCACACTATATAATTAGACATATATGTACTTTGTTTTTGTTTTTTGTTTTTTTGTTTTTAATATTTAAAGGTTCTAGCCCTAGTATTGATTAATCATTGAAAAGTGATCCCAAATGTTTTCCACATGACAATTTTGAGTTCTAATGTGGAAATCTGAAAAATCTGAATTATGACCCAAATGAGAAACCCACATAACAATTTTGGGTATTGTAATGAAAATTTGTATATTTTTGGCACATTTTTCGAGAACATAGCGTGTAAGTTATGGTATCAAAATTTTACTGAAGATGTCTTAGTATTTTCTGAGTTTAATGCATAATTGTTCTATTTAAAATGGCATCACATTATCGTATATTAATTTTTATGAAATTATGTGACTATGTATGATCATATTATTTACAGATTATTTAATTAATTATCCATGTAAATTGGGTAAAAATTAAACATCCATCCATTACTTGCATACATTATGTTCTAGATGATATTGAATTATTATGATAATTTTAGGCAGTTTCCACAATTTTGAATACCTCTCTACTCTTTCTACTTAAATGCTTATTATTGAAACTCTGGTTGGGAATAATCATGTGATACCTCTCTACTCTTTCTACTTAGATAGCTCTTGGCTTATTGGGCGTAGACATAGGCTTGGAGGAATAGCCGCCAAAGCCCACTGACATTAGTACTTGAAAACAGAAGGCACATTATAGAGAGTGATAGAAAGCTAATACGTTGAATCTGAAAATCATAAAGCAGTGCATATCTGATTCTGTTCTAGGTGTCATACTTGATAGTTATACTACTAGAAAACTTCTTATTGTGATAAAATAAAAACTCTTGGAGTCTGAAACTGGAGACCTAATGGATAAACTCTTGGACATAAAATATTATAAGTATTTTCTATGCAAGAAAAGGAGTTTGTTCTAAGTTTTAAGACGAAGAAGAAGAATCTTGCAAGCAACTATTTGGATTTTGTTTACTTTAAATCTAGTTTGGCGTATGTTCCTTTGAATTCTTAATGGATTGACATTGCACAATCGATCCATATAGCTAATTCTTTAGATAGATTTATAAGCAAATAGAAGCGAAGTGAGATATAAGTCAACCTGTTTTTTGGGAATGGAGTTCAAGACGAGTTCATAGGAATAACTAACTTTGGAATTTGGCTTCTCCTTTGTTATAGAAGATACTGATTATGTATTGTCAACGAGTCATATAATTTTATTTTTGTGCATCTCTTTATGTATCTGGTTTTTCACCCTTTCTGTGATTCTCGTCTGCTTGGAATGGCTCTCCATGCAGTTTGTACTGGTTGAATTTAATCCGTTCTAGTTGGACTTTGCCATTTGCATGTTGAAAATGTTAGAAAGAAAGACCATTAGTTGAATAATCTTACTCCATGTTGTAATAGAAACGTTTGGGGTATATTTCGTGGAGAGATTCTGCAGAGATTGATAAATGAAAAGCTGTACGCTTTACAAAGGAAAGTGGTTGTTGTTGGTAAAAAGAGATAGTTTCTTCTTTTCATCTCCGGTTTGAAATGTAATTTGTTTGAGATTTGAATCTTCTTGATTTTGTTTTTCGAGTGTTTCTCGGTAACCATACAGGGAATTCTTGTCCCGAACTGATCTGCAGTAGTATGGCTTTTCTCCACGTGATCTGCCTAAATGTTATGTATGTGGTGAATTGTTTTTGCCTTTTTTTAAAATAATAATAATAATAAAATTGTTAGCTATATTTATTGCTTGAATCTTGTGGCGTGCATCTCAATTTTGTTATAACAGTTTTATCTGTAACAGTATGATTTTAATATTGTTATGAAGATTGATCGTGTGCCATGTATCATCGTCTTGTCTGTTAATGTATTGTCTATATGGACATTGATTGCGTGGCATGATGTAATAGGTTCAATGACATGGTTGTGCCAATTTGGTGGACAATGGGGAAAGATTTTAAAATTGTTTGGCGTGTGGTTATGCAGTTTCATTGGTTGCATCAAGAGGGCTAACTTATATGCTTAAATTGTTTTACCCTAATTATACTTCTTTTTGGCCAGTTTGTCTGTATGGTGGACTTCCAACGACAATGCAATTATTGCTCTCAATTGATATTTTTCCTTTTTCTTTTTCTTTCAGAGGTTACTTTGCCGGGTAACTTATCTGAGTTGGAGATTGATAGATTGCTTTTTCAAACACTTGGGAACTCAATGTAAGGTCCATTTGACTAGAAGTTGTGGTAATTAAGGTTATCTTATTATTGTTAGTTGCTAATGTTTTCCCATTTTTGTGCACAGGTGATGACCGGCATGAATTTGCATGGCAACTGTGCTTCTCTTTTCTCTGCTAAAATTTTTGTCATGTCTGATTTTGATGATATCTATGTACTACTAGACTCTGCTAGTTGGATTGTCTACCTATGGTGTTATGTTGTATGCATTTGTAGTACTGGCTGTGTTGGGCCTTTGTATCAGTCCTTTCCCTGAAAGGGCTGTGTTGCTTTTTGTTGTATAACTTCACTTCTGATGACAATGTGCTTTGAAACCTGTTTGGTTCTTACTTCTTAGTACCTGCAAAAAAAAAAAAAAAAAATTATGTTTATGCTTATGTTTACTGGGGGGAAGTAACTTACCAAAAGAAAGAAAAGTAAGGAATTGTTTGCCCGAGCTAGCTTATTCCTGGAATTTTGAGTAATGTTATTTAGTAGACTCTCATATGATTGTTTTACAACTATGATAATGTGCTAGTAAAAATTAACCTTTGGATCAACAAAGACTTGTAAAAATAAAAAATTAATGGCCGATATTCGCTGTCACATTATCATAGTTGTATGTCAGTCGTATAAGAGTCTACTAAATCATTTCTTAAAAATTTTATATTACGATAGGAGGCATCAATTCAACAAACAAAAAAGAAAATCTCTCTCTCTCTTTCTCTTCATTCATTTCTACTTTTTTAATTGAAAATTGCACGCATGATTAGATCGGTTATAATTCAATGTAAAATTCCAATATAGATTTGGTACGGATTGTAAGTTGTGATAAATTGTTTAAATTAAAAGTTTATAGACTCAAATTGATAACCACATAAAAATCAAAAATAAATTTTTTTAAAAACTCTTTTAAGTTCAAAACTCAGTAAGACAAAAACATTATTATTTTTTGTGTGCAAATAACACTCTTTAAGACTCTTTTAGGTCCTCAATGTACCAATAAATAAATGATAAGTGACTAGCCGAAGGAAAAGACAATTTGAATTAGGTATATATAAAAACCTTCGCTAGGTTCATTAGTGAGTTCCAAAAGTCCTAGATATAAACAGCCAAGCTTGCTACCTGATCACCAACCATCCAAATCCTGCCAATTGGCACCTAAAATCACCCTCCAAGTCACCAAAGCATACGATTGCACCGCTCTTGTGGTTGCAGGTAACGTAATATGAGCTCCCTCTACGATCCTCTAACCCTAAAAGCCCCCACAACTAAGCTTTAAATAGCGAAGTTCATCACTTTATTTTGAGCCACTCTCTTCTCTACCTCTTTCTGAAATCCTAACCCTAATCCCCCAACTCTAAATTGCCTACCTTATTTCCTTCCTTCCTTCCTTCCTTCTTTCCTTCTACAAATGGATTGGGAGACCACGGTGCGCGAGTTGCGGCGGACCGGCCGAAGGATCGCCCTCGCCCGGTCCGTCACAACTCGCTCACGATGGTCTTGCGTCTCTCTGCCGCCCGATTCACGACTGAGACCTGTGGTGAGCAAAATAAGAATTGACAGACCCGATTTCTTAAATTTTGAAGGTAAAAAAGTCCTTGACTTTTCAAATACACTGACTTGCGCATGTGATTTTGGATTTTGCATTGCAACTTTTGATTAATTTATTACGAATGGATGAACCGATCAAAGATATTTGGGATTTTGATTCTTCTTAATGTTCTTTTGGGTCCTAAGAATTGCTGGCAACATTAACATGATTAAAACTAAATCGGGCTCTTGGCTGTTAAATTCGATAGCTAATTGATTAGTAAGACTAATATTTTCTTAAGCATAAATTGTTTCCCGTAACGTAAGTTGCTTTTACATTTCCTGTGGTTTCTACTGGCAACCCTTTCCTCTTATTTTTGTTCAATGCAATGTTATTCAACAATTGTGTATATTCAGAAAGTTTCTGCAGAAGGGTGTCAGATTTACAAGGCTTCATATGTTTGGACGGGAAACATTTTCCGATGTAAGACTGTTTAGAGGAAATCATTTCGAAAAACTATTGATTTTTCAGTTGCGGCGACATTTAGGGAGGTTGGTGTGGTTGGAGAGCAGATGGTTAGGTTTGAAGGAAAGAAGGAACTGTGGACGGAAAATTTTTATAAGTTATTTTACGGAAATTAAAAGATTATTTTACAATTGATTAATTATTGAAAAACATTGATTAAGGTTTTTCAAATACCGTCAAAGGCTCGAAAACTACTTGTATTCAGAAGCCTACCTAACTTGTGGTAGTTTTCGTTAGTTTGTGGAAATCTTAATTAGTTTGTGGAAATCAAGGGTTAAAGAGTTAAATGTAATGATAGTATTTGTCAAACCTGCGCTTCTTCAGACTTTAATAATGTTTTTAATTGAATATATTTGTCTTTTAAGTTTTTAAGACGAATAATAATGATTTAATACTAGTGTTTGGTGAATTTTTCTATGATTTGCATTGTGAATGGAAAAAATAGATCTAGCTTTATATACTATTATTAAAATAACAGCATATATGTTGTAGTGTAAGTAACGGTCAAAGATTGAATCTCAAAATCTTTTTTTATTTTCTTTATCATATTTTTCTCAAAGTAAGTCGGTAAGCCAGATCTAAAAAATAGGGGGGTAGCACTGTTCATTTTACAGGACACTGTTCATGGATAAAAAAAAAAGAAAAAAATAATTATAATAATTGGTATGGAAAAATGAAAAAGTGGTATTAGGAAGTAAAAAATTTTGTTTTGTAGTGATTTTTTTATTTGAATAGTAATAAAAAGTAAATGATTAGATATAAAAAGTGAGTGATTTGATATAAAAGTAATAATATTTTTTTGGAAAAAAAATGAAGTGAATAGTGTGGTGGATGTGGGGGAATGTGAGGGAGTTTAACAAACACCCGGGTTTTTTTTTTTTTTTTTTTTTTTCTAAGGGAAAATTACAGTTTACCCCTTTAAAGTTAACAGCGTTTTTCAATTTAAACATCAAAATTTCAATTTTTGCAATTCACCCCCACAAAGTTCTAATTTTTTTTTCATTCAACCAATATTATCCCAAAATTCTTCTATTGCCACTGATTTTTTTTTTTTTAATGAAAAAATAAATAAATTTGGAGCTGCAAAAATGGCCAGATGGCCAAAGGGGTGGCCGTATATTTTTTAAAATTTTTTTTAAAAATTAAAAATAAAAATTATGGGCAATATGGGAAGTTTTGGATACAATTGGTCAAATTGTAAAAAAATGAAACTTTGGGGGAGGGGGTGAATTGTAAAAATTGAAACGTTGGTGTTCGAATTAAAAAATGCTGTCAACTTTTGGGGGTAACTGTAATTTTCCCTTTTTTTAACACCTCATGCCTCCTCGGTTTGAAATGGCTTTTGTTGTGATTCTTTTACTTTTATTTAAAATAGATAAGCAAAACACTAAAAAACCCTTTACATCGGATTATGCATTTCAATTGCAAGACACTTTTTTTTTTTTTTTTTGCATTTGTGAACAGTACTGTTGTTACATGTAGTGGATACTGTTCACACATCTATCTCATTAATATATTGAATTAAAATTCAAGTATGATTCATTTAAAATTCAAGTTGATGTAGCCACATTAGTTTTAGGATGATAAAAAGATAGTCCCTAGTATTACTTTTAAGAAAAATGCAATCCTTATGAATAAATAAAAAAATAAAATTTATATAATATAGATTAAAAAAAAAAGAAAAGATAATTGGATGTATGATATCTTTTAAAACCCATTAATTAAACTAGATAAAGTGGATTTTAATTCACCATTTTGCATAAAAATATACATAAATCATCATGAATGCTCAACATCTCAATTAATTGCCGGCACAATTTGGCCATTTGGGGGCCGGCTAGAGCGGACCTGGATCCTCTCTATTTCATTTGAAATGGAGAGGATCTTTCTCCGGCTAGAGCCACCCTCAAATGGTTGGAGTAATTTTGGCTGCTTTTATTTGGCCATTTGAGGCACCTAGAGCCATCCAATGCAAGTGATTTCCAACAAGAAGACAAGAGAACCTTCATGAATGCAGGAGAGGATCCTTCTCCGGCTAAAGCCAACCTCAAATGGTTGGAGTAATTTTGGCTTTTTATTTGGCCATTTGAGGCACCTAGAGCCATCCAATGCAAGTGACTTCTAACAAGAAGCCAAGAGAACCTTCATGAATGCACTACTTCTCTCCCTTGATTGCGACACTCACAATTGACCATCCACTTATATTTTCTCTTTGCTGTCGGCCCAAAAAGGATAAAGAAGAGAAAAGAAAGAAAGAAACTTCTCTTTGCTGTTTAAGTGCAATTGTGATTAATGGACAAATCATTATTGTTTTTTTTATTTTTTTATTTTTTTTATTTTTTAAATAATACACAGCACTCAAGAGTATGAGATTAATACAATAGCAAGACAAGAACAGAGATGATCAAGGCCCATAGAGACTCGGCAGAGTAGGGCAAGGAGTAGGCATCGACTTTATAGCTCTAAGCCAAAGACGTAACTTCAAAATCCAACAAATGCCTCAACACTGAATCATTTTTACTGCCTGTCAAATTATTTTGCAAGCTTATTTTACAAAAATAATAGTATAATTTTAATTTTGATATCTAGTATCTCTCTGGACAGCATTGTGGTAGCTTTCATATGAATTCTTCATATTAAAAAACAGTATCGACGTGTTACATCTCTTCGGGATGCATCGTATCCTCGGGTAGATCACAGAAAGCGACTCCCTGAAAGAAAAAAACAAAGAAAGGGCAGAGCATATAAAGATGACTCTTATTTTGATGATTGAAGGAAGCAATGGTGATAAAATTACAAGATTTACCTCCCCTATAAGGTGGGCAACACATCTCTTCTCAGCTAGCAATTCAGCTTCAGTCTGCAAAACAATTGTTCCTTCAACTTCCATTGGAAATAATGGATGTTTTCTTCTTTTCTCCATAGTCAATGAGAAGAAGATATCTCACCTTGGTTATTCTCTTGAGAAGGTAGTCATCAAATGTTACATCCTTGACAAGTTCATAATCACCATCTCCCCGGACAATGGGGAGGATAGCTTTTTAGGGAAAAGCCAGTTAAACAGTATAAAATATTAGGGTAAAGGCAATTGGACAGTATAGAAATAAGAACTCTGATCCAAACTTACTTTTGATCTGCATGGCATATTGAAAACAATATCTTCTGCTACTCCGTACGGATTTCTAGTGGTATAAACCTACAATGGGGTTGTAATCATGAGACTGGATACTAGTGGTAAGTAGCATTCAAATTACAGATTCACTTCAGAAAACCAGTCTTTGATAATAAAATTATTCTAATTGTTGAGTCACCATACAATTATTAGGCATAAATTTGACACCTATAATTCTGCTTGATGTGCTTCACCTATTAAGCTGTTGCTTCTCATTTATTAGAAAACATGGGGCTCTTTTTTGGGACAAATAGCAAAGGAAAGGGAGGCAATATTGTACAAAGAGAACTTTTGAGAGTAATTAAATGATTTCCAAAGGTCTGTTCTGTTTTCCCATCAAATATCTCACCATTAGCATGAATGGAGTTGGTGGATCTCTGGCAATATGGTTGCTCAGAAATTTCTGATTTGGTTCTCAATAATCTGACAGCATATATTTGTATGCATGCACATTCAACAAAAGTGAACTTACTCCAGATGAAAACCAATCACCCTCAGGGGTTGGAGTAATTAAAGACCGTATTGCATCAGCAATTGACACAGCAGTAGAAGCAGCTGAAGATCTTCCCCATTTTTTATTCAGTACACCACCTCTCTGCAAATCAAATTTTACTTTTTAGCCCCTGAAGATGAAATACACATGGTGCAGTAGTAGACTTTGCTAATTCATTAAGCCATGTGCATATTTTTAATCTAATTATTGCTCTGCAAAGCCTACCTTCCGGACCTTTTCGGTGAATTCCTCCTCTAACCACTTCTGATCCTTGATAACCTCTTTGACAGGCAAGCCATTGATTCTAGCATTTAAAAAGTCTGGAACCTCCTAAAGTTAAATATAAATTTTCTTTAAAAGAGGAGTGAGGGTTCTTTTCATGCAAGCTGTTACAAAAGAACCTCTTAATGACCTGAGTGGTCGAGTGGTTTCCCCAGATGGTCGCATTTGACACTTGATCATAGAATACACCTGCTTTGAGGGCCAGCTGCATAAATCATAGCCATTATTTAGAATATCAATTCCTTCTGGTCATGACAGCCGGAACTGTATATAATGAATGCCAGGAATGGTCATGAGCTAATTTTACCTGGCATTTTGCTCTATTCTCATCCAATCGAGTCAAAGCATGGAAATTTTTTGCGGGTATGTTTGGAGCATTTTTCAAACAAATTAATGCACTGCATGGAAAAGATAACACGATGCAGTTACAAGCACAATATGGAACACAATTTTGTAGATCAAGCATAAAAAAGAAAACCTCTTACTTAGTATTACAAGGGTTGCCCACGACTATCACTTTGACATTACGGGATGCAACAACATTAAGAGCACTTCCCTATAAAGTTAGAATAAAAAGAACACATAAGAATCAACTCAATATGACCGATTGTTGTTTTTTTTTTTTAAAAAAAAAATCATAATTCATAACAAGATGCAAATTTAGTGGTACCTGCTCTGCAAAAATCTGCCCATTTATGTCCAGTAAATCAGCTCGTTCCATTCCAGGCCCTCGAGGCTTTGCTCCTATTAGAAGTGCCCATTCTACATCTTGAAACACTTCATATGGATTGATGCTCATGCTAACTTCCCTCAACAAAGGAAACAAGGAATCCTCCAATTCCATAGCAACACCTGCATGAATTAACTTGTTAGGATGGAGATACGTTAATCATCATTCTAAGAGGACCTATTTTTAGACAATAGTAAATTTGAAGTATATTAGTCACATATAAACAGACAATGGCTAGAAAGGTCAAAACACTCTTTTTATCTTTACTTCGTCAATAATATAATACACATTGAATTCGGGCAAAATGATAAAGCTTGACTTTTAGGAAAGTTCAACTCCTTAACATGAAAATGGGCACGCTTTTTTGAAACTTGTGCATATGGCTCAAACAGAGAGATTTTTCCCCCCTTTTGTTTTATTTTCAAGCAATAATCCTAGTCAATAAGAAGAATATTAAGTAATTATTGAAGAATAATAGTTAAATGATTAAAAACTTATTCTTTCCTATCAATTTAGGTTTTTTCAACAAGTAGTAATTTATCATTATGATATCAAAGCAATTGGTCTTAAGTTTGAATTTTGTTTTTACTGTAGTTCTCATTTAAAGTTAACATTTCATGTGTTAAACCCTACTCATTAAGGTGGTATTTGGCAACCAGGTGGAGTCAGCCTAGATACTGTACATTCTCGATAATAGTGCTTAATAAACACAATTCATCAGTCTCCCATTTATGAAATTACACTCTTGTCTTTCGTTTTATTCCCCTTTTTTTTTCCAGTGCACGAACCCCAACCTTCGTTTTCTTCCCCTTTTTTCCCAGGCACGAACTCTGCCCCCAACCTTAACGTATAAATTACTGTCGGCAAGAATCCACATTTTCAGATTAATTTGCTGGCCTGATATTCCATTCTGTCTGCAAAAACTAGATGACAAAGGACCAGCCACAGCCTCTTCTTTGCAAGCCTGCCTAGATTTCATCTTACATTATTTTAAAAATAATTTGTCAAGAAATGAACGGCTATGTGCCTCTTGAATCCACCGATGTCCGAAGACTTGAAAACCATGGCCAATTAATCAATCCTTTTTAGTACCAGTAATTGGCAGCCTACATCTTTCCAAAACTGCAAAAACATGTTCAAGAAATTGCTCATAGTCCATAAGCTCACTCCCTTCCAACATCCTACGCTGGCCGCTGCAGCCAATCAGAGGGAGGAGGAAAGCTTCTCTACCCCGTTGAAAATCGTCCATGCCGGCGGGATGGTGGAGTGCTTCTACATGGCAACTCCCGCAGCCAGGATTATGGAGAATTACCCTTCTTTCGTGCTTGCCAGACCGCAGGTCTTTCGGAAACCTCAAAAAGTGTCCAGAGAAAGACAAGGGTAATATGATCAAAGTGTGTGAAATATTGATGTTGAAAGTTCATAATTTAATGGTCAACCGGTCAAAAAATGAACAGGGACTAGGATAACCCTGTTGCCAAACTAGGCTTAAAGGAGTTGGCACACATTCATGAGAAAAAGTGTTAGAAAAACTTAATTTAAATTCAGCATTTCCCTTCAGGCTTCGAGGACAAGTGTGATTTATTATGGTACATTATACTTGTCTTTTAAATCAAATATTCAAGGTGTTGAGCCTCATTCATTGAGAAGGATTCTAAGCCACTCTTAGAATGTTTATTATGATAAAACTCATCATTTTCTATCAACTTAAACTTTTAGGACAATTAATAATGTATCACATTTCCTTTTATTTTGTTCCAAAGATGAAGCAGATGTTTCACTTTCCCCCTATGAATGCATGTCATTAGAATGTGCTTGAACAGATATTCTCCATGTTACACAAGAGCAGTGCATATATAGTGCTACTCTCTAAAATGAAAGGAATTTTTTTGTCTAGTGCCCCAATCAATCATCATCAGTTTCAATAACCACGTGTTGGGCATGCTTTTTTTTGTTTTTTTGGTTATTTATATTTCTTAGGTGGAGCAAATGCTGCTCATTGAGTTGTGCAATTAAGTCACAGAGTATGTTGATATAAGAAACAAACCTTCAAGAGCTTCGAATGACCTTTCAGATCCCAACAGTTTCAAAGCAATAGGTTGATCAGGACCGAAAACCTGACCAGACGCAAGCTGGCAAAACAAACAAAGTCAGATTCCCTGTCCCAAGCAAACACCGTTATTCATAAGCTTATTCCTTCTGTTATCACTTTCTTTTTAGCTACTTTGCCAAAGCTAAAACATTCTTTGTTGCGACTCTTGTTCTAGTGCTTTGACTGCTGGGGAAAATGGAAGTGAGTGATCATTTCTATGGTTTTACAAAGGCATCAAAAGAGTTTGAAGAGAGTTTAATAATATATCAAACTGTCCGTTGTCAGCAACTGAGCTCAATGCATAGCAACTTTTGAGCATTTACCCAAATGAGAGAAGTAAACCTTAATGTAAGAAATACGTGTATAACAACTTTTTTTCTTTTAAATTTTGGGTACATGCCTGTGATGCTGGATTGCTAAAGAGGTTATTCACAAAAAAATGAAAGCATTAATATATTATGTCAATAGATGGAGGACATTTTACTTTAGACCAGAAGCCTTCAGGTTAAAAGACAACAGATCTCCTACTTCAAACTGCAAGCTTAGTTGCCAAGTATCCCTGTGAACATGTAGGTTGACTTACAGACAAATTACCTTTTGCTCTCATGAACTATAGCGCCTTGACACTCTTTTCTCATGAACTACGAACTATGACATCTGACCCCATCAAACTACTGTCTTATGACAAAAAGCCCCATTTCGTCAATCAAATGAGTTAAAATTGACGGTCAACGGTTATGTGCAAGTCATGTGTCATTTTAAAATTTTCTCTTCCACTTTTGCCCTCACTTCAGACCGAGAAAATGACGCTTATACCCTCCAACCCTACACGTGGTCAGTTGTGGTTCATTGGTCTGAAGTGAGGGCAAAAGTGGAAGAAAAAAAATTTAAATGGAACATGACTTGCACATGACTGTTGACCATCAATTTTAACTTTTTTAATTGACGGAATTGAGTTTTTTGTCATAAGATGGTAGTTCAATGGGATTAGGTGTCATAGTTGGTAGTTCATAGGGAGAAAGTCCTAAGGCGTTGTAGTTCATGAGGACAAAAGTGGAAGAAAAAAAATTTTAATGGAACATGACTTGCACATGATCGTTGACCATCAATTTTAACCTTTTTGACTGACAGAATTGGGCTTTTTGTCATAAGATGATAGTTCGATGGGATCAGGTGTCATAGTTGGTAGTTCATAGGGAGAAAGTCCTAAGGCGCTGTAGTTCATGAGGACAAAAGATAATTACTCAAAAATTTAAAAAGGCCATAACGACCTCCCAAGAACAAGAAAAAAAAAATTAAAATTAAAAAAGGAGTGTTGAGCTTTGGATTTAAGAAACCCTCAGTTTAAAAAGTAGATGATTATACTACAGTGCATCAAAACAAAAATTATATACAGTGCATCAAAAATCACTCACACACTGAATTATGTCAAATCTCACATAAGATGATTTCACTTCCTTGGAGTTGGACGCATAAGAGAACTTTCAACACCAATTTTTTTTTTTTTTTAAGCCAAGCCGCCTAAAAAATGGGGTTCGAGATAAATTTCTAATAATAAGATGAGTTATCTCTTTTTCAAGTGAAATTGAGAGGATTTTATTTCCAATCCCTGTTTTAAGTGAAATTGAGAGGATTTTATTTCCAAATATATAAACACGGTATTTGAAATGTATTAGCATAATTAATTCAAGAGCAAGAACTATTCCTTCATTTGAAATGTATAATGTATTAGCATAATTAATTACATATCAAAACCGTTTGAGTAAACCTATAAACAACCTTTAAACACAGAAAAATATAATACAATTCTGCAATTCGATTTAAATCAATAAAACAAAATGATTTGCTTGAATTTAAATGATGAGCAGTAACGTGTATAGGAGCGCAAAAAAAAAAAAAAAAATCCAGTAAAAAGATTTACATTGAAGGGAAAACAATTAATATCTCCTGTTCCTGAGCTTCATAAACAGTTTGTCTGAAATTCATGAGCAAAACAAAATCCTTTTCAGGTTTCCCGTACAGGACATTGATATTATTTATTTAATGTTATACGTATAATATTTTGTATGAGATGTATAACTTGTGTTGTAAGAGAGATATTTTAGATGGTACGGCCGAGCTTCAACTTCCTTTGCCAGGAAGTTTCTCTTCTTTCCTATACCTTCAAATCTAAAGCCAAACCACAATTCTCTCGTCGATCGCTGCTATTCGAATGCTATGGACCATTACTTGGCCTCACTTCCACCCGGCTTCCGATTCCAACCGAACGATCTTGAACTCCACTACTACCTCAAGAACTGGGTCTCCGGCAACCCTCTCAAACCGATCGACGTCGTCGATGTCTACAAGTCCGAGCCCTGGGACCTCACACGTAACCCTCTTCTCCTTCTCTCTCTCTCTCTCTCTGTGTTTCTGTATGTGTGTATGCAGGTTTAAAGATCGTGTAGTTGTTGATTTTGGGTATAGGTAAATCGACGTTAAAGATGGGGGACCAAGAGTCGTATTTCTTCAGTGCACTGGGCAGAAAATATGGGAAGAGTCCGAGGTTCAATCGGACCACAGAGAAGGGTTTCTGGAAGTCCACAGGGAAGGACCGCAAGGTCCGCCACAACTCGCGCACTGTGATGATGAAGAAAATCCTCACTTTTTACACCGGCCGACCTGGCCATGGGGTTCCTACACCTTGGGTCATGCACGAGTACCGCCTCGTTGACAAGGAATTGGAGAAGAATGGAATTGCCCTAGTAAGATTCTGATTCAGCTGATATTTTGTTGTTGTGTTTTGGATATTTTTGGTTGATGATGGTATTGGAATTAATGTTATTTTGGGTTGCGAGCAGGACTCGCTTGTACTATGTAAGATTTCTCAGAAGAGTAGGACGGGGCCCAAGAATGAGGAGGCGTCGTTCGGTGAAGAGGCTGCCACTGAGGAAGTGGCGGTTGGTGATGGTGAAACTTCAGAGCTGCATCATGACCAGAACTTTATCCCAGAGGAAAATGGGATGGATGCAAACTCAGTCAGAGATGATGGCTTTTATATTGAAGCTAATGATCTTTTGAACCCCATGGAAGAAAATCCTGCAGATTTTGAAATGGCTGATCAGTACCTGAATTTAGATTATGACCTTCCCGATATGAATTTTGAAGGTTTTGATCCCTCTGAATTTTTAGGGACTGAAAACGCTAGTTCTCACCAAACACCCATCACCCAGAAGGTAAAGTTTTACTTTTGAAATACACTGACTTGTGCTTATGATTTTGGATTTTGCAGTGCAGTTTTTGATTAACTTATTCCTCTATTATAGAATGAAATTGGGGAAGCTGACCAACTGTCGAAAGAAAGTCTACGTCTATCAAAGTTACAGGGAAGCAATGATGCTTCCTCTTCAAAGCATAACCCAAAGGCCTTAACGGATGAATCAGGTAGGATTTATCTTAATTTGATCAAGTATCGCAGCTTCTCTAGTAACTTACCTTTTGATATTTCCTTGTGTATAATTATGTAGAACATTGATAGAAGTTTGAAGTATCAGTATACTCCCTTTAGACTTGTATGCACTTGGGTCTTGTTTTCCTTTCTCTTTTGATGATGACCTCATTCCGTTGCAATATTTTTTTCTGTAAATTGGACTTCCATGATTGTGAATTTTGAGTTGCAAAAATAGGTTGAATGTCCTGTCTATAATCATATTCAATTAGTTTAATTAAACTGATATAGTTGAGTGATCACTTCCTATTTTTCAGAGTTTGGTGCACCTTAGCTGCATCAAGATTATAATTCTTATGGCAGCTTAGGATGTGGTAAAATTATATATAGATCTTGTTTTCTTAATAATGTAGTGTCTATAATGGGAAGGACTTTATAAGTATTCTATATATAGGCTAGGTTTCTTCTCCTTTCTAGATATGAAAAAACCTATTCTCCTATAATAAAAGGCTTAATCGTTAACGGTCACCTAAGGAGAGAAGTAGTAGAGGGAAGAAGATTAAGCCTACTAACGGTAATTATGTGACAGTGCTCGTGGATTAATCACATCGATATATGACTTCCACAAGTGTGTCTAATTCTACAGACCACACATGCTGCAAAAACTTGTGGAAGTCATAAACCAATGTGATTAATCCACGCTATATAATTAGACATATATGTACTTTGTTTTTGTTTTTTGTTTTTTTGTTTTTAATATTTAAAGGTTCTAGCCCTAGTATTGATTAATCATTGAAAAGTGATCCCAAATGTTTTCCACATGACAATTTTGAGTTCTAATGTGGAAATCTGAAAAATCTGAATTATGACCCAAATGAGAAACCCACATAACAATTTTGGGTATTGTAATGAAAATTTGTATATTTTTGGCACATTTTTCGAAAACATAACGTGTAAGTTATGGTATCAAAATTTTACTGAAGATGTCTTAGTATTTTCTGAGTTTAATGCATAATTGTTCTATTTAAAATGGCATCATATTATCATATATTAATTTTTATGAAATTATTTGACTATGTATGATCATATTATTTACAGATTATTTAATTAATTATCCATGTTAATTGGGTAAAAATTAAGCATCCATCCATTACTTGCATACATTATGTTCTAGATGATATTGAATTATTATGATAATTTTAGGCAGTTTCCACAATTTTGAATACCTCTCTACTCTTTCTACTTAAATGCTTATTATTGAAACTCTGGTTGGGAATAATCATGTGATACCTCTCTACTCTTTCTACTTAGATAGCTCTTGGCTTATTGGGCGTAGACATAGGCTTGGAGGAATAGCCGCCAAAGCCCACTGACATTAGTACTTGAAAACAGAAGGCACATTATAGAAAGTGATAGAAAGCTAATACGTTGAATCTGAAAATCATAAAGCAGTGCATATCTGATTCTGTTCTAGGTGTCATATTTGATAGTTATACTACTAGAAAACTTCTTATTGTGATAAAATAAAAGTTCTTGGAGTCTGAAACTGGAGACCTAATTGATAAACTCTTGGACATAAAATATTATAAGTATTTTCTATGCAAGAAAAGGAGTTTGTTCTAAGTTTTAAGACTTGGATGAAGAGGAAGAAGAAGAATCATGCAAGCAACTATTTGGATTTTGTTTACTTTAAATCTAGTTTAGCGTATGTTCCTTTGAATTCTTAATGGATTGACATTGCACAATCGATCCATATAGCTAATTCTGTAGAAAGATTTGTAAGCAAACAGAAGCAATGTGAGATATAAGTCAACCTGTTTTTTGGGAATGGAGTTCAAGACGAGTTCATAGGAATAACTAACTTTGGAATTTGGCTTCTCCTTTGTTATAGAAGATACTGATTATGTATTGTCAACGAGTCATATAATTTTATTTTTGTGCATCTCTTTATGTATCTGGTTTTTCACCCTTTCTGTGATTCTCGTCTGCTTGGAATGGCTCTCCATGCAGTTTGTACTGGTTGAATTTAATCTGTTCTAGTTGGACTTTGCAATTTGCATGTTGAAAATGTTAGAAAGAAAGACCATTAGTTGAATAATCTTCCTCCATGTTGTAATAGAAACGTTTGGGGTATATTATTCTGCAGAGATTGATAAATAAAAAGCTGTACGCTTTACAAAGGAAAGTGGTTGTTGTTGGTAAAAAGAGATAGTTTCTTCTTTTCATCTCCGGTTTGAAATGTAATTTGTTTGAGATTTGAACCATACAGGGAATTCTTGTCCCGAACTGATCTGCAGTGGTATGGCTTTTCTCCACGTGATCTGCCTAAATGTTATGTATGTGGTGAATTGTTTTTGCCTTTTTTTTAAATAATAATAATAATAAAATTGTTAGCTATATTTATTGCTTGAATCTTGTGGCGTGCATCTCAATTTTGTTATTACAGTTATCTGTAACAGTATGATTTTAATATTGTTATGAAGATTGATCGTGTGCCATGCATCATCGTCTTGTCTGTTAATGTATTGTCTATATGGACATTGATTGCGTGACATGATGTAATAGGTTCAATGACATGGTTGTGCCAATTTGGTGGACAATGGGGAAAGATTTTAAAATTGTTTGGCGTGTGGTTATGGAGTTTCATTGGTTGCATTAATAGGGCTAACTTATATGCTTAAATTGTTTTACCCTAATTATACTTCTTTTTGGCCAGTTTGTCTGTATGGTGGACTTCCAATGACAATGCAATTATTGCTCTCAATTGATATTTTTTCTTTTTCTTTTTCTTTCAGAGGTTACTTTGCCGGGTAACTTATCTGAGTCGGAGATTAATAGATTGCTTGTTCAAACACTTGGGAACTCAATGTAAGGTCCATTTGACTAGAAGTTGTGGTAATTAAGGTTATCTTATTATTGCTAGTTGCTAATGTTTTCCCATTTTTGCGCACAGGTGATGACCGGCATGAATTTGCATGGCAACTGTGCTTCTCTTTTCTCTGCTAAAATTTTTGTCATGTCTGATTTTGATGATATCTATGTACCACTAGACTCTGCTAGTTGGATTGTCTACCTATGGTGTTATGTTGTATGCATTTGTAGTACTGGCTGTGTTGGGCCTTTGTATCAGTCCTTTCCCTGAAAGGGCTGTGTTGCTTTTTGTTGTATAACTTCACTTCTGATGACCATGTGCTTTGAAATCTGTTGGGTTCTTACTTCTTAGTACCTGCAAAAAATAAAAAATTTTGTTTATGTTTATGTTTACTGGAGGGAAGTACTTACCAAAGGAAAGAAAAGTAAGGAATTGTTTGCCCGAGCTAGCTTATCCCCGGAATTTTAATTAATGTTATTTAGTAGACTCTCATACGACTGTTTTACAACTATGATAATGTGCTAGTGAAAATTAACCTTTGGATTAACAAAGGCTTGTAAAAATAAAAAATCAATGGCTAATATTCGCTGTCACATCATCATAATTGTATGTCAATCGTATGAGAGTCTACTAAATTATTTCTTAAAAATTTTATATTAGGATAGTAGGCATCAATTCAACAAACAAAAAAGAAAATCTCTCCCTTTCTCTTCATTCATTTCTACTTTTTTAATTGAAAATCGCCCACATGATTAGATCGGTTATAATTTAATGTAAAATTCCAATATAGATTTGGTACCGCTTGTAAGTTGTGATAAATTGTTTAAATTAAAAGTTTATAGACTCAAATTGATAACCACATAAAACCTCAAAAATAATTTTTTAAAAAAAAACTCTTAAGTTCAGAACTCAATAAAACAAAAACATTATTATTTTTTGTGTGCAAATAACACCCTAAGACTCTTTTGGGTCCTCAATGCACCAATAAATAAATGATAAGTGACTAACCGAAGGAAAAGAAAATTTGAATTAGGTATAAATAAAACCTACCTTTGCTAGGTTCTTTAGTGATTTCCAAAAATCCTAGATATAAACACCCAGGCTTGCTACCTGATCACCAACCATCCAAATCCTGCCATTTGGCACCTAAAATCTCCCTCCAAGTCACCACGGTGGTGTTTGGCAACCGGGTGGAGAGTGGCTAGATACTGTAATTCTCAATAAGGGTGCTTTGTAAACGTAACCCATCAGCAACCCATTTATGAAATTACCATTTTAGCCTTCGTTTTCTTTTTTCGTTTGTTTTTTTCAGCGCACTGCTTTGCCCTCAATCTTCTCACTGTTTCAAGTTGTCTTCTCCCTCACAGTTTCGAGTTGTCTTCTCCCCTTTGGGCTCTATGTTCTGTTCTCCCTGATCTTTCTTTCTGTGTTGCGATTGCCATAAAGTTCTTTGCAGCTGTTGGATCTCAGACCCTGGGCTGATTCGCAAGCTTCGTCACTGTAAGTATAAACAAAGATTACAAAATCCAACACCTTGCGCTACTACTGGGTTTGTTTGCTTGCCGAGAAAACGAGGGAATTTTTTGAAAGAAAATGCGTTACCCCATTTTCTGCCTTTCGGTTATAATTTCTTAACGACTCTAATAAATTTCCATGAAAGAATAAATTCTCACATTTTTTTCTCTCACTCGCTCACACACTTTCCCGAATTCTCACCTAGAATATGTTTTCCCAGTTGGCAGGTTCTCTATTCAATTACCCGTAGTTTTTCTCGCATTAGATTGGAGAAGGAAAGGAAAGGAAAGGAAAAGCAAGAAATGGGCAAAACGGCGACGAGCAGAGACTGGAGCCAGATCTACGCGATCTACGGCGTGGAGCAGTGGCAGAACCTGGTGCTCCTCCTCCTCCACGCCCTCCTTCTCGGCGTCCTCTCCGTGCTCTACCTCCTCTACTTCGACTCCATCCGCTCCTTCTTCGAGTCCATCCTCTCCATCACCATCTCCCTCCCCGGCGGCGCCGCCCGATTCGCCGCCGGATTCACAGGCTCCGTCACCGCCCTCTCTGCCGTATGCCTCTTATTCGCCGCCGCCAACTTCTTCTACTCTGCCGTGCCCCTCCACCACGCCATGGCCCTCCGCATGCTTTGCTTCGTCGACGACCGTGGACTGGACGAAAAAACAACAAATTAACAAGAGAAAGAAGAAATTGGAAGGAGGGTAAAATCGTCAATTCGAATTGAGAAAAAGTTCAAAATTCAACTTTTTGTGGTCAAAACGCACGGATGTTCAGATGCGTAAACAGTATCTAGGCATCTGACCCGGTTGCACCGCTCTTGCGGTTGCAGGTAACGTAATAGGAGCTCCCTCTAGGATCCTCTAACCCTAAAAGCCCCCACAACTAAGCTTTAAATAGCGAAGTTTATCACTTCATTTTGAGCCACTCTCTTCTCTACCTCTCTTCTGAAATCCTAACCCTAACCTAGTCCCCCAATTCTAGATTGCCTACCTTATTTCCTTCCTTCCTTCCTTCTACCAATGGATTGGGAGACCACGGTGCGCGAGTTGCGGCGGACCGGCCGAAGGATCGCCCTCGTCCGGTCCGTCGCAACTCGCTCACGATGGTCTTGCGTCTCTCTGCCGCCCGATTCACGACTGAGACCTGTGGTGAGCAAAATAAGAATTGACAGACCCGATTTCTTAAATTTTGAAGGTAAAAAAGTCCTTGACTTTTCAAATACACTGACTTGCGCATGTGATTTTGGATTTTGCATTGCAACTTTTGATTAATTTATTACGAATGGATGAACCGATCAAAGATATTTGGGATTTTGATTCTTCTTAATGTTCTTTTGGGTCCATAGAATTGCTGGCAACATTAATATGATTAAAACTAAATCGGGCTCTTGGCTGTTAAATTCGATTGCTAATTGATTAGTAAGAGTAATATTTTCTTAAAGCATAAATTGTTTCCCGTAAGTTGCTTTTACATTTCCTGTGGTTTCTATTGGCAACCCTTTCCTCTTATTTTTGTTCAATGCAATGTTATTCATCAATTGTATATCCAGAAAGTTTCTGCAGAAGGGTGTCAGATTTACAAGGCTTCATATGTTTGGACGGGAAACATTTTCCGATGCAAGACTTTTTAGAGGAAATCATTTCGAAAAACTATTGATTTTTCAGTCGCGGCGACATTGCGGGAGGTTGGTGTGGTTGGAGAGCAGATGGTTAGGTTTGAAGGAAGGAAGGAACTGTGGACGGAAAATTTTTATAAGTTATTTTACGGAAAATAAAAGATTATTTTACAATTGATTAATTATTGAAAAACATTGATTAAGGTTTTTCAAATACCGTCGAAGGCTCGAAAACACCGAAAACTAGTTGTATTCAGAAGCCTACCTAACTTGTGGTAGTCTTCATTAGTTTGTGGAAATCAAGGGTTAAAAGAGTTAAATGTAATGATAGCATTTGTCAAACCTGCGCTTCTTCAGATTTTAATAATGTTTTTAATTGAATATATTTGTCTTTTAAGTTTTTAAGACGAATAATAATGATTTAATACTAGTGTTTGGTGAATTTTTCTATGATTTGCATTATGAATGTAAAAAATGGGGTTTTGACTGTTAGGCCCAGAGCAGTAAAAAAATTACGGAGTTTGAGCTTAATTTCAATTAAAACAAACGAAATGGGTTGTTGGACAGTGGGTGGTTGGCGGTAAAGCGGGTCAAGCAAAGTTTGATGACAATCAAAAGTGAGCTACTTTTCTATTACGTTCTTTATTTTGCTACAGAGGAGGGGGGACTTATTTTTTTTTTTAAAAAAAAAAAAACCTCATGCCTTCTCGTAGGGGTGTCAATTCAGTCCGGTTTTTGGCCAAAACCGGAACCGGAATCGGAGTACCCCGGTTCTCGATTTTGAGAAACCGGAACCAGAACCAGGACCCCGGTTAACCGGGGTCCCGGTTCCCAGCCGGTTCCGGTTTTACCCGGTCCGGTAACCGGTTTTTGAAAAAAATTAATGTTTGGGGCTTATTTTAGGTATTGGGCCCAAAATAAACCAATTATTTTTTTCATAAGTTAGTCATTTAAAAAAAAAAAAAAGTTATTAATCTTTTTGTTTAAATTAAATAGGCTTTATTGTGATTGTTCCAAATAATTAAAAAAATAAACCTAAAAAAGCCTAAAAATCATAAAAAAAAAATCAATGTTTTTGCCTATATGAGCCTTAGAAATAAAAATTCAAATTTTTTAAAATACCCTAAAAATCATTTTAAAACCTTCATAACCGGAAAAGTGAGAAACATAATTGCCTAAGGTCCTAAACGCTGCGTAAAAGACTAAAAGAATTATATATATATATATATATATATATAATTTAATAAAATAAGACCCGGTTCTGGTTTTCCCGGTTTTAACCGGGTGCCAAAAACTTGGGACCGGAACCGGATCCTGTCCCCGGTTTTCCGGTTATTTTTGACACCCCTACCTCCTCGGTTTGAAATGGCTTTTCTCGTGATATTTTTTACTTTTATTTAAAATAGAAAAGCAAAACACTAAAAAACTCTTTATATCGGATTATGCATCTCAATTGCAAAAAACTTTTTTTTTTTTTTTGCATTTGTGAACAGTACTGTTGATATATGTAGCGGATACTGTTCACACATCTATCTCATTAATATATTGGATCAAAATTCAAGTTGATGTGACCACATTAGTTTTAGGAGAATAAAAAGATGGTCTCTAGCATTACTCTTAAGAAAAATGCAATCCTTATAAAAAAATTTAAAAAAAAAAAAAATTATATAATATAGATTAAAAAAAGAAAAAAAAAAAAAAAGATAATTGGATGTATGATATCTTTTAAAATTCATTAGCTAAACTAGATAAAATAAATTTTAATTAACCATTTTGCATAAAAATATACATAAATCATTATGAATGCTCAACATCTCAATTAATTGCCGACTCAATTTGGCCATTTGGAGAGGATCCTTCTCCGGCTAGAGCCACCCTCAAATGGTTGGTGTAATTTTGGCTACTTTTATTTGGCCATTTGAGGCACCTAGAGCCATCCAATGCAAGTGATTTCCAACAAGAAGCCAAGAGAACCTTCATGAATGCACTACTTCTCTCCCTTGATTGCAACACTCACAATTGACCATCCGCTTATATTTTCTCTTTGCTGTCGGCCCAAAAAGGATAAAGAAGAGAGAAGAAAGAAAGAAACTTCTCTTTGCTGTTTAAGTGCAATTGTGATTAATGTACAAATCATTATTGCCGCCCTTTTTCTTTTTTTTTTTTCCTTCGAGTTTAAGCAATGAATCTTGAAGAAAAATACACAGCACTCAAGAGTATGAGATTAATACAATTGCAAGACAAGTACAGAGATGATCAAGGCCCATAGAGACTCAGCCGAGTAGGGCAAGGAGTAGGCATCGACTTTATAGCTCTAAGCCGAAGACGTAACTTCAAAATCCAACAAATGCCTCGACACTGAATCATCTTTACTGCCTGTCAAATTATTTTGCAAGCTTATTTTACATAAATAATAGTATAATTTTGATTTTGATATCTAGTATCTCTCTGGACAGCATTGTGGTAGCTTTCATATGAATTCTTCATATTAAAAAACAGTATCGACGTGTTACATCTCTCCGGGAAGCATCGTATCCTCGGGTAGATCACAGAAAGCGATTCCCTGAAAGAAAAAAACAAAGAAAGGGCAGAGCATATAAAGATGACTCTTATTTTGATGATTGAAGGAAGCAATGGTGATAAAATTACAAGATTTACCTCCCCTATAAGGTGGGCAACACATCTCTTCTCAGCTAGCAGTTCAGCTTCAGTCTGCAAAACAATTGTTCCTTCAACTTCCATTGGAAATAATGGATGTTTTCTTCTTTTCTCCATAGTCAATGAGAGAAGAAGATATCTCACCTTGGTTATTCTCTTGAGAAGGTAGTCATCAAATATTACATCCTTGACAAGTTCATAATCACCATCTCCCTGGACAATGCAGAGGATAGCTTATTAGGGAAAAGCCAGTTAAATAGTATAAAATATTAGAGTAAAGGCAATTGGACGGTATAGAAATAAGAACTCTGATCCAAACTTACTTTTGATCTGCATGGCATACTGAAAACAATATCTTCTGCTACTCCGTATGGATTTCCAGTGGTATAAACCTACAATAGGGTTGTAATCATGAGACTGGATACTAGTGGTAAGTAGCATTCAACTTACAGATTCACTTCAGAAAACCAGTCTTTTATAATAAAATTATTCGTGTTGTTGAGTCACCACACAATTACTAGGCATAAATTTGACACCTATGATTACTGATTGATGGGCTTCTCCTATTAAGCTGTTGCTTTTCATTTATTAGAAAAACATGGGGCTCTTTTTTGGGACGAATAGCAAATAAAGGGAGGCAATATCGTACAAAGAGAACTTTTGAGAGTAATTAAATGATTTCCAAAGGTCCGTTCCATTTTCCCATCATATATTTCACCATTAGCATGAATGGAGTTGGTGGATCTCTGGCAATATGGGTTGCTCAGAAATTTCTGATTTGGTTCTCAATAATCTGACAGCATATATTTGTATGCATGCACATTCAACAAAAGTGAACTTACTCCAGATGAAAACCAATCACCCTCCGGGGTTGGAGTAATTAAAGACCGTATTGCATCAGCAATTGACACAGCAGTAGATGCAGCTGAAGATCTTCCCCATTTTTTAATCAGTACACCACCTCTCTGCAAATCAAATTTTACTTTTTAGCCTCTGAAGATGAAATACACATGGTTCAGTAGTAGACTTTGCTAATTCATTAAGCCAAGTGCATATTTTTAATCTAATTATTGCTCTGCAAAGCCTACCTTCTGGACCTTTTCGGTGAACTCCTCCTCTAACCACTTCTGATCCTTGATAACCTCTTTGACAGGCAAGCCATTGATTCTAGCATTTAAAAAGTCTGGAACCTGCTAAAGTTAAATATAAAGTTTCTTTAGAAGAGGAGTGAGGGTTCTTTTCATGCAAGCTCTTACAAAAGAACCTCTTAATGACCTGAGTGGTCGAGTGGTTTCCCCAGATGGTCGCATTTGACACTTGATCATAGAATACACCTGCTTTGAGGGCCAGCTGCATAAATCATAGCCATTATTTAGAATATCTATTCCTTCTGGTCATGACAGCCGGAACTGTATATAATCAATGCCAAGAATGGTCATGAGCTAATTTTACCTGACATTTTGCTCTATTCTCATCCAATCGAGTCAAAGCATGGAAATTTTTTGCGGGTATGTTTGGAGCATTTTTCAAACAAATTAATGCACTGCATGGAAAAGATAACACAATACAATTACAGGCGCAATATGGAACACAATTTTCTAAATCAAGCATAGAAAAGAAAACCTCTTACTTAGTATTACAGGGGTTGCCCACGACTATCACTTTGACATCACGGGATGCAACAGCATTAAGAGCCTTTCCCTATAAAGTTAGAATAAAAAGAACACATAAGAATAAACTCAATATGACTGATTGTTGTTTTTTTAAAAAAAAAAAATCATAATTCATAACAAGATGCAAATTTAGTGGTACCTGCTCTGCAAAAATCTGCCCATTTATGTCCAGTAAACCAGCTCGTTCCATTCCAGGCCCTCGGGGCTTTGCTCCTATTAGAAGAGCCCATTCTACATCTTGAAACACTTCATATGGATTTATGCTTATACTAACTTCCCTCAACAAAGGAAACAAGGAATCCTCCAATTCCATAGCAACACCTGCATGAATTAACTTGTCAAGATGGAGATACGTTAATCATCATTCTAAGAGGACCTATTTTTAGACAATAGTAAATTTGAAGTTAATTAGTCACATATAAACAGACAATGGCTAGAAAGGTCAAAACACTCCTTTTATCTTAACTTCGTCAATAATATAAAACACATTGAATTTGGGCAAAATGATAAAGCTTAACTTTTAGGAAAGTTCAATTCCTTCACATGAAAATTGGCATGCTTTTTTGAAACTTGTGCATATGGCTCAAACAGAGAGATTCTTTTTTTCCCCCTTTCATTTTATTTTCAAGCAATAATCCTAGTCAATAAGAAGAATATTAAGTAATTATTGTAGAATAATAGTTAAATGATTAAAAACTTATTCTTTCCTATCAATTTAGGTTTTTTCAACAAGTGGTAATTTATCATTATGATATCAAAGCAGGTAGTCTTAAGTTCGAATTTTGTTTTCACTGTAGCTCTCATTTAAAGTTAACATTTCATGTGTTAGACCCTACTCATTAAAGGAGTTGGCACACATTCATGAGAAAAAGTGTTAGAAAAACTTATTTAAATTCATCATTTCCCATCAGGCTTCTAGGACAAGTGTAATTTATTATGGTACATTATACTCGCCTTTTAAATCAAATATTCAAGGTGTTGAGCCTCATTCATTCAGGATTCTAAGCCACCGTTAGAATGTTTATTAAATGATAAAACTCATCATTTTCTATCAACTTAAACTTTTAGGACAATTAATAATGTATCACATTTCCTTTTATTTTGTTCCAAAAATGAAGCAGATGTTTCACTTTCCCCCCTATGAATGCATATGTCATTAGAATGTGCTTGAACAGATATTCTCCATGTTACACAAGAGCAGTGCATAGGGCTACTCTCTAAAACGAAAGGAATTTTTGTTGTCTAGTAATCAATCATCATCAGTTTCAACAACCATGTGTTCGGCATGTTTTTTTTTTTTTTGGTTATTTATATTTCTTAGGTGGAGCAATTGCTGCTCATTGTGTTGAGCAATTAAGTCAGAGAGTATGTTGATATAAGAAACAAACCTTCAAGAGCTTCGAATGACCTTTCAGATCCCAACAGTTTCAAAGCAATAGGTTGATCAGGACCGAAAACCTGACCAGACGCAAGCTGGCAAAACAAACAAAGTCAGATTCCCTGTCCCAAGCAAACACCGTTATTCATAAGCTTATTCCTTCTGTTATCACTTTCTTTTTAGCTTCTTTGCCAAAGCTAAAACATTCTTTGTTGTGACTCTTGTTCTAGTGCTTTGACTGCTGGGGAAAATGGAAGTGAGTGATCATTTCTATGGTTTTACAAAGGCATCAAAAGAGTTTGAAGAGAGTTTAATAATATATCGAACTGTCCGTCGTCAGCAACTGAGCTCAATGCATAGCAACTTTTGAGCATTTACCCAAATGAGAGAAGTGAACCTTAATGTAAGAAATACATGTATAACAACTTTTTTTCTTTTAAATTTTGGCTACATACCTGTGATGCTGGATTGCTAAAGAGGTTATTCACAAAAAATAAAAGCATTAATATATTAGGTCAATAGATGGAGGACATTTTACTTTAGACCAGAAGCCTTCAGTTTAAAAAGACAACAGATCTCCTATTTCAAACTTATGGTTCAAACTGCAAGCTTAGTTGCCAAGTATCCCTGTGAACATGTAGGTTGACTTACAGACCAATTTCAACTCAAATGCAATAAAGAGTATAGGAAAAAAAATAAAAAATTTAAAAAGGCCATAACGACCTCCCAAGAACAGGAAAAAATAAAAATAAATTAAAATTAAAAAGGAATGTTGAGCTTTGGATTTAAGAAACCCTTACTTTAAAAAGTAGATGATTAGATATCATCCCAGCAGCACCTGAGACTGCAATATTAATTAATTTCTTCCAGGATTTCGTCTCTTCTTCCTAGGAACACATAAGAAAAAAATTTGTTAGATGTAGACAATGTGGATTAAACAAAGGAAGAAAGGTTTATCACGCAGGCACTCATAAAAACAAAAAATTACATTATACTACAGTGCATCAAAACAAAAATTATATACAGTGCATAAAAATTACTCACACACTGTATTATGTCAGATCTCGTAACACGCCTCTCAATCGGAAAAGAAGCTGGATCAAGCTTATGTTACGTTCTTGTATCCCACATAGTTTAAGACTAATCTTAATTATGTAAATATAAGCTCTTGGGCACCCTCCCCTTACAAGCTGGTTTTCAAGGGTGAGTTTTACTCAAGATTGTATACTTTGGTATCAAAGTTGGAAAGGGATCCTCTCCAGTCCAAAATTGGACTGGAGAATATCCAGTTAAAAGCTAAGATTGCTTTTCAAAAATTCTAAGGCCCTAAATAAGACACCTGTCCCACTACTAAAATAATAATAAAATATCATTTATAATTAAAAAACTAAATAATAAAAAACTAAAGGGTGGCTGGCCACCCCATTGCCACCCTAGGGGGTGGCCGGCCACCACTGGCTGGTCTTGGGTGGCTTAGGGCCAAATTAAAAAAATAAAAAATAAAAATGATCTAGGGTGGCTGGCCTCCCCATTTTTCCCTAGGGGGTGGCCGGCCACCACTGGGGTGGCTTCAACCCTAACTGGGGTGGTCCGGCCACCCCTTAATTGTTTATAATATTTTATAGTTTTGTTTTATAATTTTTTTAAAAATATATATATAATACTTTATTATTTTTTAATTAATGGGATAGATGTCCTATTTATAACCTCAGGATCTCTTTAAAGAGATCCTAACCATTAACTAGATATTCTTCAGTCCATTTTGGACTGGAGAGGATCCTTTTCCATCAGAGTTAGCCACCATGTCAAGTATGGGGTCGAACCCAGTTCGACTGTTCGAGCATGGAATCGAATAGATTGCTGCTTTATAATTGATTCATGGAGGGGAGGACATATAGGCCAGATTAAAATGTCTTAATACTACTATATATGAGCTCCTACCACCTACCAACTCTAATGTTGTAACACACTGTTATGCATGGATTTAGGGTGAGATAAGTTTAGTGGTTGAATTAGAATATGATTTCAATTAATAAAGATTAGTTTGAGTGTTTTTAAATCAATTTTATCATTATTATTAAGTTTATCATCAATTAGGTGTCAATTATCTCATCTTATTGTTAAAGTCTATTTAAAGATTGTTCTTAAGTTGATAAAATTATGCAGAAAAGTTTATTTACCAAACGTTAAACATTTGTTGAGGAGGACTAGGGTGCCTCGAACTACCCTACCCATAATCTATTATCTTTCACCTTGTTCATTATGTGCTTAAGAAACCAGACATGTAACACACACAAAAAAGCAAAAAATTACATAATACTACAATGCATTGAATTAGCTTAGTTATACTATAAAGGGGGATCCGTTGAACAGAAAAGTGGGTAATTTGTAAATAAAGAGTCAGGACAATGCTCTCCACAGTCACCTTGAGTAACAACTCGTAAGCATTTTGTTAAAAAAAATCTATATAAGCCAGTATCCCCATGGCAGTAACACTCTTTTCTCCTTCATCATTCCACAACAATTATAGTAGCACTAATGGTGACCATGATTTAAGGGAAGAAACTTGCAAGCACCACTCTGAGTTAAATGTCGGTTAAATAATAAAAGTAATGTAGACCGAGTAAAAAATAGTCTACTTGAGCTTGCAAGCATGTTTCACACCTGTCACTTAAAATAGAAGAAATTTATAGCTCTGAAGTAGAAATCACATGACTGCATGAGCACTATGCTTATAGACAATGCAGAAGTGGACCATTTGACTTGTTAAAATGTTCCTAATCGAAGAGGCAATGATCCAATTAATTTCAGGAACAACCAAATTTGGAATCATGACAATCTCTTCATGAAAAAAACATTTAGTGAGTAAAAGTTGCCCCATTGGATTCTTTTTTAAACTCGTACATTCCTTGTTTGTCATAGGAAGCTTTTAATTTTAATTGTTGCTATTTTCTTAGTTTTCAAGAATAGGATTATATTTCCTGGATTTGAAGTTTTTCAAAAGGTTTCCTAATCAAATTAGAGTCCGTATATGGTATTATATTAGTTAGGATTCGTTTATGAATATTCACACTTAAGAATTCGGTGTAAATAAAAATTATCAATAAGTATTTCTTAGAGTTTCCAGTGGATAGTAGTGTTTACCTTGTGAACTCAATAATTTTCAAGGGTTTAGACATGTCCTTGCCCTTTGATGTCACACTTTGTCAGGTGGTAACAGAACCATAACTAGCCTAGTTTGATGGCAAGTGACAGAGTTGACAAGCCATCTGGGCTGCTTGTCAAGCTCAAGGCACAACATTATAAACACTAGAACAGCGAGTTGAATAAATATTTCATCAATTAGAACACAGATCCAAAGATACCAACGATCAGTTAAGGTTATATACTAACAAGTAACAAGAACCAAAATAGCAAAAGAGATTATGTCAGAGATCTGGCTCGCGACCAACCTAATTGTTAGACCTATTCCTAATAATTCTCTTAGGCATCACCATGAGGAACTTTTCTATTAAGATCAAGTAAATTCATGAATCATAAATTCAAAACTTTATATACGATTGATGGAAACAGAAAAATTGCTCAAATCTTCATGGATGGTAACTCATCAAAGATTTATATCAATGATGAAGTAGGTTCACAGATACGGATGAATCAGGAAACAGACTTTTCATTGTAAATTTTTTACTTAATATAGCATTGTTGACAAATGTTACAATGAAGTTTTGAGCAATATTATTTTCATGGATCCAATAGATAGTTGTCATACACTCTTGGGCAAGCATGGATTGTTGAGGCCAGACGAACAACATATAATTCTGAAGGCATGTGTGCTCCTTAAGAAACGATGGGCAAAAGTTA
Organism: Corylus avellana; assembly: GCF_901000735.1. Lineage (NCBI taxonomy): Eukaryota > Viridiplantae > Streptophyta > Magnoliopsida > Fagales > Betulaceae > Corylus > Corylus avellana. Next base: position 24,259,507 of record NC_081547.1, read on the forward strand.
TATTATTAGGGAAGAAAAAAACTACGCAAATTATTGATCCTAGTAAAGAAGAGTTGTATTTAGAAGTCGCCACCAGAGTCTTCAAATCATGATGAAAAATTAGAAATTGCAGAAAAGTTTTTACAAGAAATTCATGAAGAAATCAAAGAGGACAAGATTGAAGATCTTGTTAAAGGTAAAATTTTGTTGAATGAGGAAATTGGCAAACGTGAAGATGAGCTGAATAGAAACCCAAAGATCTCAGTACTCATATGAAGGACAATGAACTACAATAAGAATGTTAACTCGAGGACAGGTTCTTTCCAAGTGGAGGTGTCTGACGTAGGATATCTTCCTTGTCAATGGAATACCACAAAAGTTCTCTAATTTGACAAGAAACCTTAAAAAAAAATACCTATTATTAGACGCTTAAAAATTAAGATCCATTTAGGAATATGATTACTTAAAAACTTAAGCTGTAAAACGAAAATCAGATTCAGTTTCATCAACAATATCAATTTGATAATTTCTCCACGTTCGGTGCGTGCCATTCATTATTAGAGCAGTGGGAAATCCTGAATACGGCAAACACGGAAAACTAAAAACAGAACAAAATGAATCTTTCAGAAACGGGAAAGAGAGAAAACTAATACAAATACTACCATATAGGGCGAGAAATAATGACTACACATATTGACAAACAATATAAGTGCACTTCATAATAGACACTGAAGCTTAACATGAAAACACAAAACTACTGCTAAACATAAAATTACTAAACAATTTAGATTTAAACTAAAGACAACTCATTGGGTGAACATAAAAAGACGAGAATTTTGTGGATAAAAACTTACGGCCTTGAGATCATAGGTGAGACAGAACACGCCGAAGCATTCGGGCTTGTTCTTGGGGACCTCAACTCCCACTGCGGCCGGAGCTTGAACTTGACTGAGAATTACCAAGAGAAACAAAAACAAAACCATGAGAGTATAAAGAAACGATGGTATCGGGAAAGAATTGGTGGGTATTGATAAGAAGCTTACCTTGGTGCAACAGAGCAAGAGATCGTGGCAGCTTTCTGTGTTCGAGGGAACGGTCGAAAAGTGCAGCGGCGGTGATTGGAGAGACGGGTCGAAAAGAATGAGAGCTGGGATGAGTGCAAGTGGGACTTGGTGTACGAAAGAGATAGCTCTGCCACGGCCATGGCAGCAGAGACAGAAACTTTTAGAGAGAGTGAGAGAAAGAAAGCTTCAGAGAAAAAGGAAAAAGAAACGTTGGTTCAGATTGGCAAGCTCTCTTCACTGCGAGAAAGAACGCCGAGAGAGAGAGAGAGAGAGAGAGAGAGAGAGGCTCTGGTTTGCGGTTGGGGGTGGGATTTGGAGGGAGAGAGAGGTGGGAGAGGAGAGGGAGGAAGTGGAAGTAATAAAGGATGATTTGATTTGAAATAAGTTAGTCTAAGGCCATACACATGACACTTGTCAAAACGTTGTGAGGCACGAAATCTCTTAGTGCTTGGGCTTTTGGTGGGCTGGAATTACAGTTGGTCGACTTTTACAGTACAGGGGTTTTGTTTTCTATTCTATGTGCATTTTAGGTGGCGCCTATATATTTGCATGTGTGGACATACTAAGTAATTCATAACTTAATAATATTATATTTTATTTTATTTTCATTGTATTAAGTTAGTGGGGCAGTATTCATTATAGAATTGTTGCTAACGGTATTCTATAAACCGATGTGTCGTGTCATTTATAATATGGATAAAGTTTTTCTCTAAATTAAGTTGAAAGAATTTTTTTTAATTTAGTCTATAAAATTGACACGTGTCTATTTTTTTAATAACATATGAGATGCACATAAGTTTTTAATAAAATTTATTTCAACTTTGTCTCTATAATTAAAAAGGAATATGCTTCTTATATGTTCAAAGAACATATGTCACTTTTATATATTAGATCGAAAGAAATTTCTCTAACCCAATTTAAAAGAAAACATCAAAATTTAATAGTAAATTAATAAAGAATGCAGACAGTATGTTTTTGAGGCAGCCATGATACATATTATATAGACGGTGAACAAGTCAACAACCAAAGGTTCAAGCCACGGCCTGAAAGTCTAGTCAAATTTTTCCTCGAGTTGGAAAGAAGTTCTGTTACTCAGCTGTCCGTCAAGTTTCCCATCGGTGGCCGTTGGGAATTGGGGTTCCTTCCTCCTATATATATATATATATTGAACTCTCAAGTCATGTGTCATGTGCGCTGATTTCTTTACATCTGAGTCCCAATTGATTGATTGCACCAAACCAACTTACAAGATCAAGCCACCTTTCTTACTAGCAGTATTATGAAAAAATTTGTGGGTTTAATTCATTTTATAAAATTAGTTCAATAAAAGAGGGTTGCTCATTTCTTATAAACATACTCCAAAATTTTGTCCACAGACAATGTAGGATTATTTATCAACATCCTCCCTTACGTGTAAGCCAGTATTTTTTTGATCATTGTCACGAAGTAAGTAGTGTGGGCCTCATTTATTCTATGGTAAACTCTGATACCATAAGTAGTGTGGGCCTCATTCATTCTATGATAAACTCTGATACCATAAGTAGTGTGGGCCTCATTCATTCTATGATAAAACTCCGATACCATGTTAAATTATCAGTTATTTCAAAAGCTTAAATTGATAAGAATGGATAAATCTAATCACTTAATCATTACTTTAACATATTATAGTGCCCACTACTCCATTTCTCAACAATAAAGGTCTTGAATTTGAGTGGATATATATATGTTTGCTAGATTAAGGTCTTTTACTGATCATAAATGAACATTACCTGATTCCTTTTATCGAGAATACATGAACAATTTTTAATAGAGAAATGTTATACATTCTAAATTTTATTTCCGAATGATATGTCACCATTTCATAAGTTGATAACACATCATTTGAAAATTAATTTTTAGTAAGAAAATTTGGAATGTATAGACGGGTAATTCTCTACTATGCACTCCTCCTTGCTCTTTTGTCTAGGGGAGGGATAGTTGCCGAACTATCGGACACAAGTGATTGTTGTTTTAAGAGCTTAATTAATTAATTTTATTTCCGAATGATATGTCACCATTTCATAAGTTGATAACACATCATTTGAAAATTAATTTTTAGTAAGAAAATTTGAAATGTATAGACGGGTAATTCTCTACTATGCACTCCTCCTTGCTCTTTTGTCTAGGGGAGGGATAGTTGCCGAACTATCGGACACAAGTGATTGTTGTTTTAAGAGCTTAATTAATTAACATTTGGTCTCAATGGGCCTCCTTTACCTAGGCCCAATTGAGTGGATATTGATACATCAAAAATAAAAATTTATAAATTTATAGTTGTACAAATATATTAAAATTGAAAAGAATATATATATCCTTTAAGCCTAAATTTTGGAGCCAGGTAGAAAACAACCTAAATAATTGTTCCAGATCATGCAATCATCCTTTGCCCATTCGGATGGTTGGTTGGTTGGTTGTAATCCAGCTTCGCAATGTGTGTCTAGTACTTGGAGGCATATATCTGGAACAATTATTTAGGATATATATATATATATATGAGAAATGCTAAAGGCCCAACTTTTTTGCCCAACAAAAGTTCAACTTTTACCCTTTATTTTTTTTCTAAAAAAAACAAAATGAAAAATGGAAAAAATGTCTGAAGCAACCCTATCTATTTTTTGCCTTTATTTTATTTAATATTTTTTAAAAAATAAAAAATAGTATTTTTCTTCATAATAATGACATTTTCTTGAAAAAAAATGACATTATTATGAAAAAAATACCAATTTTCATTTTTTAAAAAATACCAAATAAAAGAAAAACAAAAAATAGATAGGGTTGCTTCAAACATTTTTTCTATTTTTTATTTTATTTTATTTTTTAAAAATAAATAAAGTAAAAGTTGGACTTTTGTTGGGTAAAAAAGTTGAGTCCCTATCATTCCTCTATATATATATATATATATATATATATATATATATATATCTTCCATTCAATGATTCAAAGCCAATAAAAAAGCATCAACGGTTGGCAAAGGTAGTCCCAAAAGCCAAATTCCAAACTTGGACATCATGTTGAAATCGTGTGATTGCAATAGGTTAACTTTGGCCAACAATATCTCTTGCATGTCTTCATTAAAACAACATTAATTGTTTAGGTTAATGATTTCAGGCTTGGTTTCTATTTTGGGGGTATTTTTATTCTACTATATCTAATTTAATTGCAAAGCTTTATTTTCAAAGAACATGAGTCAATGTGGCCCTCTTCATATGTACGTGGATTAAAAAACCTGGTCATGGCAACTTAATTATCATGCTTTCTACAGGTGTTATATATATATATATACATACTGCATGCGTGATGAAATAAAATAATAATAATAATAACAATTGTAAAACTCCACGGGAAGCCAAGCAACAATAAAAGGCAGACATACATATTGAGTGATCGAGCAAAGCAATCGTGAGCTCATATTGAAAGAAATTTATTACTCTTTCTCAAAAACTTAACGCCTTGTTTGGGTCGCAGAATAAATCTCTAAAATATAATGATTATTTTGAAGTAGGGTCCGTTCTTATGAAAAATTATTCTCATAAAAATAATTATCCCCTTACAAAGATTAAATATATTTATTCTTCTAAAAAATGAGAAAAATACACTACGGCCTATCAAAATTGATCTTAAATGGATGGAGGTCCCTACTTCGAAGGCAAGGTCAGGAATGATACCATTTCCTCCCCTTTTTTTTTGTTCTGTTTTTTTACCTTCAATTACATTATTTAATTCAAGCTACGAGTACTTCTCAAAAGTTTTTTTTTTTTAATAAAAAAAAAAAAAACCCACATTAAAATCATTTGTTCAACCCCAAAAAATTCAAATTATATGCTATTCAATTATTTGCCCCAACTTAATTTTGATCGTCAGATTAAATAATTATTAATTATTAGGCATTGTCACATGCGCGCTAGAATATACACACAAATACATAACTCAAGCATTGCTTGAAGGCAATTACTTTAGGTGTGTTTGAGTCTTATAAATATCAAGTTGACTTTTTTTTTTTTTTTTCATATACTTACGACTCTTTTCACTCACTTCTTTTTAAAACATTGATAAACCACAACATAAATATACATACACAATAATTTTGAAAATAACAGTCAGGGCATTCATAATGACCGAGGGAGTCGAAGAATTCGAAGTTAAATGTATGCGGTAATGGAAATCATTGACAGACTTCCAAAGTGTCAATTTTTTTTCTTAATTCTAAATTTTCCATTAAAAAATAAATAGGGGAACTTCACTTACCCCCATTATACTTTCGCGTTTTTTGCAGACACCCCTCCATTGTTCAAAACCTCTCACTTTGATGTATCCAACTTTCGTTTCCTTTCACTTTGCCCATTCCGTTAGGATTTTCTGTTAAATCCTAACGGAAAGGGTGGAAAATTACAATCGTGCCCTTATTTTTTATTAAAAAATAATTTTTTTTAAAAAAAAATTTAGGAGTAGAAAGGTCAAAAGCTAACGGTAAGGGTGTATTTGAAAGGAAACAAAAGTTTGATACACCAAAGTGAGAGGTTTTGAACAATAGAGAGGTGTCTGTAAAAAGCGCGAAAGTATAGGGGGTAAGTGAAGTTTCCCCAAAATAAATAAATCATGATCACTTGGTCCATATCGCCCTGGCCGGCATCCAAGTGTATATATTATTCTATTCCCTGTTTGGCTGTTGACGTACAAATCAATGCTGGCATACACTACGCACAGACTTTATTATTAGACCACACCGGAGGTTTCATCCAACTCCAAGCACACTTCATCTAGCTTGGCAAATAATTGGGGAAGAAAATGTCAACCGTCGAAGAAGAATCCGGCAACTCTAACCGCCGATTTGATAGGAAGAGCGGTTTCGATGCACAAACCGGAATCTACCACTCACTTGTCAAACTGGGTGACCACCAAAAAATCCCCACTAGGCCAGACCTTGACACCGCCACATTTGTGCTATCACAGTTCCCCCATGCCAACCAATCCGAATCACAAATTGCACTCGTCGACGCCGCCACCGGCCGGCGTGTCACCTATGCGCAGCTCCGCCGGTCGATCCGTTCTCTCGCATCAGCCTTGTACCATACTCATGGTGTCCGAAAAGGCGACGTGGTGTTTGTCTTGTCGCCAAACTCGCTACTGTACCCAACCATATGCCTCGCCGTGTTATCAGTCGGCGCAGCGCTGACCACCGCCAACCCACTTAACACCGCGTCGGAAATCGGCAAGCAAGTGCATGACTCCGGCGCCAAGCTAGCCATTTCCGCTCCGGAAGAGCTTCACAAACTATCCCCAACTGGGGTCCCCACAATCCTAACATCACGAAAATCCAACAACCACAACTTGCAGCACTTGCCGTCCGTCGAAGAGTTGATCGAATGCTGTGATCCGCCGCTAGAGTTGCCACGTGTCGCGCAAGCCCAGTCGGACACGGCGGCTATACTATACTCTTCTGGGACTACTGGGACAAGTAAAGGGGTGATGCTAACGCATGCAAATTTCATTGCCATTATGACGTTGCTCCGATGGTCTGCAGACGTAACCTCTGCCAATAACGACGTGTTTCTGTGTTTCATTCCGATGTTTCACATCTACGGGCTTGCGTTCTTTGTGCTCGGATTGTTGTGCGTCGGAACAACTACGGTGGTGATGCAGAAGTTTGACTTCCAAGCTATGCTTCATGCTATTAAAGCTCACAAGGTTAGTTAAATTACAGCTTATTTAGAAGGAAAAGCTTTACTTAAACTCCTGAATTATTGCACATATCGAGAATACCTTAAATTTTAAAAAATTTCAATTTAACCTTCTAAACTATAAATTTCAATCAATTAAAAGTGTAAAAATAATGTTTATATCCCTAACTATTATAAAATTTTAAATTTACTCTTAATTTCAATTTTTTTTTTTAAAAAAAAGATAATTAAAAGATAATTTAGTCTTTTTAGGCATTTTCATTAAAAGTTAACTGTTAAAACTAAGGGAGAGGGTAAATTGATTGAAATTGAAAGTTTAGAGGTATAAATTGAGAATTTTTAAATTTTGAGGGTCTTCTCAAAACTCGCCGTAATTCATGAAGTTTCCCGTGTTTAAAATGTTGAAGTTAATAAAAAAATAATTAAAACTAATTATTTTTAATTTATATTAATAACAGGTTAGTAATATACCTGCTGTGCCGCCGGTGATACTTGGGCTAGTAAAGCACGCAGGCGAAGTAGGGAGTGGGTTGTCGTCGTTGAGAAGGGTGAGCTCAGGGGCTGCGCCATTGAGCAAACAGGTGGCGGGTGAGTTCAGAAGGAGGTTTCCGTGGGTGGAGCTAAGGCAGGGATATGGACTAACAGAGAGCTGTGGAGCGGCGACATATTTTGTGTCGGACAAAGACGCGAAGGCTCGTTCGGACTCTTCAGGAATGTTGGTTCCAAGCTTTTGTGCCAAGGTGGTGGACATTGAAACGGGAAAGGCTTTGCCGCCTTACGGGGAAGGTGAGCTGTGGCTGAAGAGCCCTACTATTATGAAGGGTTATTTGGGAAACGTGGAAGCTACGGCGGCGACGATTGATTCCGATGGGTGGTTGAGAACCGGCGATCTTTGTAATTTTGATGGGGATGGGTTTGTTTACATCGTGGATCGGATAAAGGAGCTGATCAAGCACAATGGGTATCAGGTGGCTCCGGCGGAACTGGAAGCAATACTTTTGAGTCATCCTACTATTCTCGATGCAGCCGTTATACCGTGCGTCACCTTAATTAATCTCTCTCCCTCTCTCTCTCTCTCTCTCTAACAAAAGTTTGTGTATAATATATTGATTTAAAAAGTCCAAGTTTTGCAGGGTTGAAGATGAAGAAGCAGGACAGATACCAATGGCATACGTGGTCAGAGCAGCTGGTTCTGAGCTCAATGAAGACGAAGTAATTCAATTCGTCGCCGGCCAGGTTTGTCATGGCAGATCTTCCGTCGTATATATTTCCTGGTCACTGAAAGTTTTCTAAGTTTTTGTACAAATATATATAAATTTCAGGTGGCTCCATACAAGAAAGTAAGAAGAGTTGGTTTCACCATTGCTATACCAAGATCAGCTGCAGGCAAAATCTTGCGGAAGGAGCTGCTTTCACAAAGCAAACACCAGCTTGTCTCGAAATTGTAACTTGGGAGACCTCCCTCAACAGTGAAGAGATTATCAAGATGATCAAGATTATAAACAATATTTTGTTTATGAGAGCTTGAAGATAGACCTTATAAGTATATGTATTCTCTTATTTAGTTAATTTGATAGAAAACCTTTGTGGATGATTTTAGGGAATACGTTTGTGGCTGGCGGAATAGGGGCTGTATATATATGGATTTGTTGAAGAATATTCAAGTGAAAACATTGTGATCAAATTCATCTTCCATGATCTTCTGTTTGGAGCCAATGTTATGCAAACCTATGCAAGGATGGATCTTACTTTTAGTTTACATTGCAACTCTAGGTAAACTTTAGTGTCTTTTTTTTTTTTTTTTTGGGTATTTTTTCTTTTCTATTTCTTAACTTTAGTGGAGATAGTAGGCTGCAGATTAGGTCAGTGGCTACAAAGTTGGTGCTACATAAGGTTGTCGGCACTGACATTAAGACAAAATGGCTTTAATGTTTTAACTTTTATCTAACTCTCATATAATTGGACTATTGTGACGGTGCTCTTAATTTTTTATTTTATTTTTTTAATTAAGGTTCATTAAACAATTTAAGGACATTGGTACATTGAGTATCTAGTACTATTCGTGAGGGCCCGTTTGGTTTGCAAAATAAATCCTTGAAATTGAATGGCTATTCTTATAAAATAGTCATTCTTCTGTTTGGTAAGGGTCTATTACGAAGAATAGTTATTTTTGTGGAAATTATTAATTCCTTACACACAAGAATAACTATTTTTCTAAAAAAAATTAGAAGAATAGCTATTCCTGAAAGAATTGACAATTTTTCCAAAAAAAAAAAAAAAATCAATTTTTTTTTCAAAAGTTTCTTTTAACCCTTATTTAAATAAAATAAAAAATAAAAAATAAAAAAACCCTAGAATTGCAGTGAGTGGCCGACGACCCTTGCAATTATAGGTTTTCATTTTATTTTTTAATTTTAGGTTTTTTTTTTATAAAAAAATATTATAAAAAAAAAAAAAAAAAAAAAAAGGTGAGATTTTGAGTAATTTTGGTTCAACTCCAATTAGAATATATATGTTGTTACAAACTAAAGAATATGAATAATTATTCCATTTCACTTTTATTTATTGCTAATAATAACTACTCATTTTCCTAACGAAATCTACAAACCAAATGAGCCCTTAACGTTGTTTGAGGCTTTATCATTGGTTCATGCCTAAGAAATTTAGGAGTTATGCCTAGAATGTCTTCTTTTGAAGCAAATTCTAGCTATAGGAATAGTATTCAGACTACATTTTGTAGACTTTATTTCTATCGTGGTCATTTAACCTGATACTGAACTCGAATCTTACTCTTTTTCACCTATTTATTTAATATCACATATTTGTTTTCAATTTTAGAGTGCCATCGATTGCACTTATATGCATGATCAATTTAACATTATAAATGAATAGAAAAAAAAAATTATCAACATAATAAGTAATTTCTGGTGTAGAATTTAATTTTGGATGTTTCACATATTTAATCAACATAACAAGTTATAATTGGAGCACCTTCATCACCTTCATGTTGGTGATGGTATGTTCAAAACACTGTCATTAGTTCTTTTGTAATGTTATGAAATCAAGAGTAAAGAAGACCAGCGTACAGGAATAACACAGAATAAATATGAAGAAAAAAAATATATAAAACAATTAACTGATTGTGGGAGTCCAAAAGAGGAAAAAGGGAAGTAAAAAAAAGACAGCATAGACGAACCTCCATAAATGATTTTACAGTGGTTAAATGTGGGCAAAGCACTTCCAAGATTTTCCCCCATTATGCTTGTTGACCAAGGATCGAATATCACCAGAGGTTCCTCAAATAGCAACTGTTGTAATCCGCCTGAGCTTAAGATCAAATTATTTGGCTTGAAAGACAGCTACGGCTACTGACAAATTGAATTGTTCCCTGTTTCAATTTCTAGGCACCAACCTTCAGCTCTTATGAGTTGCCATTGCCCCCAGCTATCCATCGCCAAACACCACCAGAACCTTGCCTCTGGACATCTGAAGCAAGCTCCACATCCCGTTCAAAGTCGGACTTCTGTCTCCGAAGCGCTTGTACCTCATTCTCTATTGACTGGACTGACTCCAGCATCTTTTGCAATTCTGTGATTTGCGCCTGGAAATCACCATTACTAAAACATTTAGCCATTATATCAAAAGCATTAAGTTCAACAACAGACAATTCAAGTCAGAAACCTCCAGCTTAAAGCATCTTGATCTCTCAGCTACAAGCTGGCCTTGGACAGAAAGGAATTCCTGAAAGAATATGGTTGAAACCATGAAGTTTTAACTGCTAACCAATTGACAATTACCTCAATCAGTAATATGCCATAAAAAGCATACCTTCGACAACTCAGAATGAGTGCCATTTTTCTCATCAATCTGACCCCTAATCCTAGTATTTTCTGCTCTGACTTCTGCAAGTGACAGTTGCAACACATTTTTCTCTTCTCTAATGGCCTCAGTGTCATTTCTGACATCTTGTTCAGAAAGAATGTTTCCAGCTACCTTAGAGTTTGAATCTTCTGCTTTCGTGAAATATGGCTTCTCAGCTTTGGTTAAGGCGTATGCAGCAGTAACAGAAGCTGCTGCTGCAGCCGCTGCTGGTGACTGGAAAATCTTGGGACGTGATGAGTCCATAGGTTTGGGTTTCATAACAAAAACCTAGGGGGGATAAAAGGAACATGCCCAGAAAGCATAGAAAAG